>NC_045994.1:16965227-17195208 GCF_010909765.2 Amblyraja radiata
ACAAGGGGAGAAAGTACAAGGATATCTATCAAGACTGTCAAAACATGAAAACCTGGCCAATCTTTCTTTCAAAATACTGCATTGCTGCTGTGCTATGCTGTGCAATGTGTGCAACAAGATAATTGTATGTTGGCAGAATAATAGAATCCAATCATACCAGCTATTGTGACCACCAGGTTTGCAGTTCAATTAATGTTAACGCACATAGACTAGTTTGCCTATTGATACCTGGAGCTGCCCTACTTGGAAGATCTAACGAACAATATTATTCGGTACCCAGTTCTCTCACGATTCTCAATAACATTATTTGATACATTTCTTGGTCAATATATATTGAAACTGCTCATGGATTTTTGCTTATTTATTTCTGACGGCTGACAAGATCACTTCAGTTGTTTCAGGTCAGATGACTAAACTCTGTATACAAATCGCAGCAGATAGCTCCCCTCTTTTGAGCAATCGGCAGCCAATCCATGTGATTGATGACAATTTGATCAAACTCACTTCATTTTAAAACTTGCACATGTCTCCGTGCACAAGTGTCGCAAGTGCTCTGTGTTCAAGCTCAGAATGAGCTCCAGAACAGATAGTTCTGTAAATTTGCAGGCGGCTAATCCATGAAACCTTTCCATAAAAGTTCTCATGTGAAAAATAATTGGTTCAAAAGTTGACGCGCCACTTGATAGCTGAACACGTTGAACTCCTGGTGAATTTCTTTTGAGCGCAGTGAGCTGAATTTTGTTTGACCTACCATGGGAGCTTGCTTAAGCATCAATTTCCTAGGACATAAATATTTTAATTAAGCCTTAATTTAGCTCGATAATAACTATCATGCAAATGATTGCTTTGCAAATCTCCATGGTAACAAATGGATAATTGTTGTAAAGTAGGAAACATTTTAGTGCCCTTCGACCACTATTTGTAAGCAAGGGAGTGACAAATTACTGTTATTTATGCAATGCTATATGGCAATTGCAATGCACATTTGTACTGCCTGAGGTATAGATTTACCTGCACCTTTAGAAATGCTACACTGCAACAATTGCCCCGATTTCTACAGAGAATCTGTGATTCCATCTGCCAGCCTTTTATAAATTGTGATTATTTTGCTTACATCGTAAAGGATTAAAGGGGAGATTTCATCAAGCTGTTAAAAAGACAATGGGGAGAGTACTTTTCTGCTTGTAGGATAATAATTTCCCATCAGATGCAGATTTAGGGTGATTATGGAAGAAGCAGAAGGAGAGACTAATTGTTTTGAACGCTGTGAGATATTGCGATCCCAATTGACTGAAGAGCTGGTGTAAGCAGATTGGTTTGGAGCAATCAAGGGGAAATTGGATAAACCTTTGGTGGAAGATTGCAGGTCCATGGAGAAACAGCAGGGAAGTAGGACTGATTCAAGAGCAGTAAGACTAGTGGGAGAACTGGGAAGGGGAAGGGGATGGAGAGAGAAAACAAGGGCTATCTGAAGTTAGAGAAGTCAATGTTCATATCGCTGGGGTGTAAACTACCCAAGCGAAATATGAGGTGCAAAGTACCCAAGCAAAATATCAGACAGCTTCTCTGGAGAATAGGAATAGGTGACGTTTCGGGTTGAGACCTTTCTTCAGACTTCAAGACGATTCATTTTCTCCAGAGATGCTGTCCGACCTGCTGAGTTACTCCAGCTTTTTATGTCTATCTTTGGTAAACCAGCAACTGCAGTTCCATCCTACACATATGCATGTTACATATGCACCCATCCATATACTGTAATTCTCTGCGACGCACACAGAATCACTGACTATAATTTAGAAGTTTGCATATATTAAAATATTAAATTCATAGCACTCAGTTCAAGTGCATTTTACAAAGATAGTCTTAAATTAGAACAATGTCTAGGAACAGTGCTGTTCTATCTGTTGAGTGGATTTATATTCAGGGAAAGAAACGATAGACAAAATATTCCAAACTTGCTCAATAAATGCTTGAATGTATGGTTCAGTGGTGTGATGTCACATTACTTACACGTTGGTTTAATAACCCTGGGTAATTTTCATCCTGCCATGACATCTGGGGATACTCAGTTTATTAAATGTAAAATCAGGGATTCACAGCAGGTCTGGAATAATTACATTGCAGCTACTAGGTTGTCATAAAAACATTGCTAGTTCATAGATTTGTGGAGATACAGCATTGAGACAGGCCCTTCGGCCCAACTCGTCTATGCCAACTAAAGTGATCCATCTAAGATCCCATTTGCTTGAATTTGGCCCATATCCCTCTAAACCTTTTCCATCCACGTACCTGTCCAAGTATTTTATTAAATATTATCATTACACCTACCTCTACTACTTCCTTCAGCGACTCATTCCATATTCCCACTGTCTCTGTGTGGAAAATTTGTCACTCAGATTCCCTTTAAACCTTTCCCCTTATCCTTAAACCTCTGATTCTACTTCAAGACAGCCCGACCTAGGGAAAAGACCTGTGTCTATCTACCCAATTTGTTATATCAGCTAGATAATATAATGGCGGAGTAGACTTGATGGGCCGAATGGCCTAATTCTGTTCCTATCACTTATGAACATGAGCGTTTAATGTTTATCTTGAACATATAGATATATAGAAGTTCCTTCCTACACATTTCATCTGCTTCACTGTGAAATCTCCTCAATGTATGTCTACTGTGTTCTCCTCTTCCCATTTCCACACTGACCTTTCTGTCCTGGACCTCCTCCATTGCCAGGATGAGGCCACATGCAGACTGGAGGAACAGCACCTCATATTCTGCTTGGGTAGCTTACAACCCATCAACATGAACATTGAATTCTCCAATTTTAAGTAACTGCTTCTCTTCCCTCCCCCCGTGCCCCACCTAGACTCACACCCCATTTCTCCCCTCCCCTTCCACCTACATTTCTTCCTCCCCTTCCACCTACATTTCTTCCTCTGGCTTCCAGCTTCACAACTCGCATCTCTTCAATCCTTATCTCACACCTTTAGTCTTTCCATCTATGGCCTTTGTCCAATTGTCGATCTATCCATCATCCCCCCCATCTCCCTATCATTTGCTAGGCTTGTCCTGCCCCTCCCCTCTTCCAACTTTTTAACCCCCACCCCACCCCCACTAAACTCTGTCTGTAGAAGGGTCCCGACCCGAAATGTCACCTATCCATGTTTCCAGAGATGCTGCCTGATCTGCTGAGTTACTCCAGGACTTTGTGTCCCCATTTATCTCATTGCTCTGTTAGTACCAATGATAGTATCATATCTCAGACAAGTGCAAACATTGATTTGTCGTGTAAATTGCTTTATTAATTTTTTGTCAGTTTTTCCATTGCTCATTTTTCTGTGTGTTATGTTTCTATTCTGTTTCACCTGCACAATAGACGTGCTCCTAGAGGGAATAATCAAGTCCAGCTCTGCTAGCTGTTCACAAATTGCTTTGATCAGAACAAGGAACAACATGACAGCTGTGTAATGGCTTTTAAATTCATTGCAATTTATCTTCTTAATTATGTTTTTTGACAAATTCTATTTTCAATGCAGATTTCTCTCTCTCAGTCCAAGTCGTCAGGTCAACTTTATTTGTCACATACACATACAAGATGTACAGTGAAATGTAAGTGGCAATGCCTGCTGGATTGTGCAAAACAACAGAACAACAGAACAGAACAAAACCAGTATTTACATTTAAAAAAAGACCCAACAGTAATTATTCCCTGGTGAGATCAGATTTTACAGTCCTGATGGCCTGTGGGAAGAAACTCCATCTTATCCTCTCATCCACAACTAAACGTTTGCTCTTCTCGATGCCCTCTTTATCTCAGGTAAAATTCCCTTTGTAAATATTTCTTAAAAGAATATTCAAAATCTGAAATTTAGGTTGTTATTGTCACATGCACCAAGACACATTGTTTGGCGTGTTATCCAATCAAACATACCACAAATAAAAGATTGGAACAATTGTACTGGATAATAGTATGGGGCACCAGGCAAAGTGTAACCACCCTCCACAGATATCTTGGATCACTCAGTTCTCTGAAAATATCGTCCGATCTTGGCTTAAGGAGATAAGCATTTCTCACTGTTTCAATTTTACTCTCTTGTCACATGTACCTAGGTACAGTGAAATTATTTTTTGCATACAGTTCATTAAAACCTAAATTAATACATACTACACCTTATTGTATGTATGAATGAGAAACATTCAAATATAAGAATCATCAGCAATTGTATGTTCTTCATTGTTTATTTGTGCAATTAAAATCCCAGTGATTTGATTTAATCTCTTTCCAAACAAATTGATACAATGCCCCAATCCCAAATACTTATCGTTGAATAAATCTCTTTTTTCTCGTTCAGGCTCAAATGAAAATTCAACTAAACTTGTTGTGTTACTTTTGTATAACTTATTTTTCAGTGGTCAGAGAAGAACTATAGAAGGATGCTTACGCATTGCAACTTTTGTTAATGTGACTAATATAAGTGCTGCTTTGAAAATGTTAACAAAAGCCATTCTACTTTCAGCGGACCGTTGAGTGATGTTAATATTCCCCTGCTAAAAACTACAACCCATGCTGATAACTTTCACCTCACCTCTTTGCCACACAGATAATAGACTACAAAGAGTTGACACACAGGGGAGAAGAAAAGAGTTTGACTTAAAAGCAGAGAATTAACTAAATTTACGTCAAGTCTAAAGAAAAATATAATAGCGGATACACCAAGAGACATCATCCTACTTTGCTTTTCATTTTTCCATTTAGTTTTCTCTTATTTCCTTTGTCATTTGTCATCACAATTTATATACATCTAAAATAAATACAGATGTAAGTAAAATTACAAATTTTTTAGATAATTGCAAGCTCCCAAAATTGGATAGTTTAGAACAAGAGCAATTAGGAGCACGGATTACTAGTGAAGAAATAAAACAAATAATAAACTCACTGAAAAATGGGAAGACCCCAGGACCAGACAGTTTTAGTAATGAATTTTATAAAAGATTTCAGGAGTCAATTATACCAAGATTATTCAATTTATACACGCAGGCTTATACCGAAAATAAACTACCAGAAACCCTAGCAGAAGCAACAATAACACTTATACCAAAAAAAGATAAAGATTTAGATGAACCGGGTTCTTATAGAGCTATTTCACTACGGATCAGAAAATTTTAGCAAAGATTCTAGCTAGAAGGCTAAATAATTATATTAACAATTTAATAAATACGGATCAAACGGGATTTATACCCAAAAGACAATCATTTAATAATTTGAGAAGGCTTTTCAATATAATGTACTCTCATAATGAGGACAATGAAGATATTTCAGTTGTCACGCTGGATGCAGAGAAGGCATTTGATCAAGTAGAATGGCAGTATTTATACAAGGTACTCCAAAAATTTAATATGGGAGAGAATTTTATTAGATGGGTTAAACTACTTTACGATAGACCTACGGCAAGAATATTAACTAACAATACGCTATCTTCAAAATTTTACTTATCAAGGGGTAATAGGCAAGGGTGTGCCTTATCACCATTGCTATTTGCCCTTATGATAGAACCGTTGGCCGAAAGGATTAGAAATCACCCGAATATTCACGGATATAACACTAAGGATTCAAAGAATAAAATTTCACTATATGCTGATGATATTCTTTTATATATTACTAATACACAAATGAGTATATCCACCTTATTAACACTAATTGAGGAATTCGGCTCTTTTTCAGGATATAGAATAAATTGGAATAAAAGCGAAATTATGTCTTTAAAACCACAGGATTCGAGACACTTACTAAAATTCCCCTTCAAAATTGCAACAGAAAAATTCAAGTATCTGGGTATTCAAATTACGAGAAGACACAAATCATTATTTAGTGCCAATTTTATACCACTATTAAATAAACTGAATGATATGATTAAATTTTGGAAAACACTTCCGCTCTCATTGATAGGTAGAATTAACGCTATAAAAATGACTTTCTTACCACAATTAATATATTTGTTTCAAGCGATCCCAATATATATTCCAAAATATTTTTTCAAAAAACTAGATTCCACTATCACTAATTTTATATGGGATTACAGAACACATAGAATTCAACGAAAGCATTTGTGCAAATCTAAAGAAGTTGGGGGTTTATCATTACCTAACTTTATGTATTACTACTGGGCAGTGCATATTAAGAACATAATGTACTGGCTGGATAGTTCCACTCAGCAGTTGGAGTGGATAAGAATGGAGAAAGAGGAGTGCTATCCGCACGATATAGGAACGATCCTGCTCTCACCGATAAAATTGAATAGTATAATATATAAGAAGAACCCAATTATTCACAATATAATAAGAATTTGGAAACAAATAAAAGTATCCTTGAAATTAAATAATTTATCAGTACTAACCCCACTATTGAACAACCCCGCATTCAAACCTTCTCTCATCGACAACACATATCAACAATGGGATAGACTGGGAATTAGGAAAGTTGGGGATATGTATGAATTGGGCAAACTGTTATCATTTCAACAATTAAAATTAAAATTTAAATTGAAGGATAATCAATATTTTAAATATATACAGGTATGTGACTTTATGAAGAAATATATACATAGATTTCAAACTATATTTTTAGACCCTTTAGAAGAAGCAATTAATATTAAGGCTGATTCACAAAAATTAATATCATACTTTTATAATAATATATTATATAGAGAATCACCCTCAACAGAAGCACTAAGGGAAGATTGGGAACATGAGCTAATGATAAAGATCTCAAAGGATAGATGGGAAAAGTATTTGATGAATACACATAACTGTTCTATTAATACAAGACATAATTTAATTCAATTCAAATTATTACATAGACTATATTATTCAAAAACGAGGTTGAATAAATTTTATCCAAACGTCTCTCCCAGATGCGATAAATGTTTGTTTCAAAACGCTAATATAACACATTCATTTGTAGGATGTACAAAGTTGAATAAATTTTGGAGTGATATATTTGATATATTTACAAAGCTCTTCAAGTCAAGAATAGAACCCAAAATGGAATGGATTATATTTGGAATAATAGGAGAAGATACCATTTTAAATAAAGACCAAAACGTTTTTTTTAATTATGGGTTAACAATTGGAAAGAAATTGATACTTAAATTTTGGAAAAATACAACCATACCAACTGTTAAAATGTGGATTAGGAATATGATGGACATAGCACGCCTTGAAGAAATGAGACTCTGACTAATAGATAAATATGACCAATTCTTAAGGATCTCCTTTCATCGACTTTTTGGAATCATGTGATGGAGCGGTACCATAAGGATTGCTGATTTCAGTTCATGACGTGGATAGATCTACATCTCCGAATATAGATTTGAAAAATTCTCTTTTAAGGGGCCTTCTCTTCTATTTCTACTTTCCACCTTTTCTTTTTTATTTTATTATTATTTTTTTTTTTTTAATATCCACACTTCACATTTTTCTACTCTCTACCATCTATTTTTCCACTCTTTCCCCTTTCTATTGTTTTCTTTTTCTTGTCTTGCTTATAACATAAAACTAGAGGTTGTACATAGAATGGATTACGGTATGACATAGTTGGCACCTAAAATTAGGTGCCACTGTATTGTTTTGTATTGTATTAACTTCTAATAAAATAAACAAAAAAAAACAAAAAAAAGAAGAAAAAAAACCAAAAAAGAGAAGAACTATAGAAGGATGCTTACGCATTGCAACTTTTGTTAATGTGACTAATATAAGTGCTGCTTTGAAAATGTTAACAAAAGCCATTCTACTTTCAGCGGACCGTTGAGTGATGTTAATATTCCCCTGCTAAAAACTACAACCCATGCTGATAACTTTCACCTCACCTCTTTGCCACACAGATAATAGACTACAAAGAGTTGACACACAGGGGAGAAGAAAAGAGTTTGACTTAAAAGCAGAGAATTAACTAAATTTACGTCAAGTCTAAAGAAAAATATAATAGCGGATACACCAAGAGACATCATCCTACTTTGCTTTTCATTTTTCCATTTAGTTTTCTCTTATTTCCTTTGTCATTTTTTGCTTGGCTGATCCATTACCTCTTTGAAATTTGTACATAAATGATATTCAAATATGTCGTTTTGCTCTAAGATATACAGAATTTGAACGTTTTCATTGAAGGAGACACCTATGGAATTCGTGGATTGGTGCCAATGTGGGTCACTATCGAGCCTCAAAAGATCCCAAAACTGAATTTAGCTCAGGATGAAAAATTACCTTCACTCCTTCTCCACTTCATCAGGGTGGAGCATTCCATCACACATAGAATATAGAACAGCACAGGATCAGGCCCTTCAATGTCCTGTTATCAGGCAACTGAATCTTCCTCCACAACCAGAGAGCAGTGCTGAACTACTATCTACCTCATTGATGACCCTTGGGCTATCCTTGATTGGACTTTGCTGGCATTACCTTGTACTAAACGTCATAGTTTTATCATGTATCTGTACACTGTAAATGGCTCGATTGTAATCATGTATTGTCTTTCTGCTGGATAGCATGCAACAAAAGGATATATTTTTAAAATTGATATCATTGCTTCGATATTCTTATTTCAATCAATCAATCACTCAATCAATCAACCTTTATTGTCATCTTGCAAGCAACAGTTGTACAGTGCAAAATGAAAAGACGTTTCCCAGGGAATAGCGGAGCATCGCACATGAAATTTAAAACATTTCACCCATAATAACACTAAAAACAATCCAGTCCCTGATGGAACAGTATAAATAGTTAAAAGCAGGTAAAACACAACGTTAAAATACAATAACCCAATCATAAAAATGTCCGGGGCAGCTGATTTGAGTGGCCAGTGCCAGTTATTAAAGTGTCCGTGCCAGCCGCAGAATCAGGTGACTGTGAGTACAGAGTGACTGTTTAGCAGCCTCACAGCCTGTGGTAGGAAACTGTTTAGCAGTCTTGTGGTCCGGGCTTTGATGCTGCGATATCTCTTGCCTGATGGCAGGAGATCCAGGTGTATGTGGAGGGGGTGCAGTTTGTCCTTAGCAATTCTCTGAGCTTTTTTCAGACAGCGGCTCTGGAACAGTTCTTGTACCGAGGGTAGGGAGACTTTTCAAACTTTTCTTCCTTTTGTGCTAAAGGCATTGAATCATCATGACACTTCGTTCCAGATGAACAATGGATTTGATATTTTTAGCTGCAGGTTAAATGATAAAATCTCTTCCTCAAGCAAAAAGAAGCTCATAATGACCAACCTTCTATCACATTCTGTTTGCAAAGCCCATTGAAAGGTTTTTGTCATGTTGCAAGGACACTGCGATCTTTTCCTCTTGTCCCAGTTTCTCGAACTGGCCGCTTCTCTCATGAGTAAGGAGGAACTGCAGATGCTGGTTTAAACCGAAGATAGACCCAAAAAGCTGGAGTAACTCAGCGGGACAGGCAGTATCTCTGGAGAGAAGGAATGGGTGACGTTTCGTGGTCGAGACCCTTCTTCAGACCAAAGATCATAGAGCGGAGATGGTGCTGAAGATTACCGATGAGCTACTACGGATTTTTCGCAGAGTGGAGTATCTTGCTCTGCTCTATGCTCTTTGCTTCTGGTTAGGGATAAGGGAAACGGGAGATATAGACGTTGATGTGGAGAGATAAAGAACAATGAATGAAAGATATGCAAGAAAGTAACGATGATAAAGGAAACTGGCCATTGTTGGGTGAAAATGAGAAGCTGGTGCGACTTGGGTCGTGGAGGGATAGAGGGAGAGGGGGAATGCCAGGGCTACCTGATGTGAGATAAATCAATATTCATACCACTGGGCTGTAAGTTGCCCAAGCAAAATATGAGATGCTGTTCCTCCAATTTGTGTTTAGCCTCCCTCTGACAATGGAGGAAACTGAGGACAGAAAGGTTTATCGCGGAATGGGAAGGAGAATTAAAGTGTCCAGCAACCGGGAGTTCAGATTTGTTCACGTGGGCTGAGCGAAGGTGTTCCCCGTAACGATCGCCCAGTCTGCGTTTGGTTTCGCCGATGTATAAGAGTCCACATCTTGAACAACGGATACAGTAGATGAGGTTGGAGGAGGTGCAAGTGTACCTCTGCCTAACCTGAAAGGACTGTCGGGAACAACAGCAGAATGCTCTGAGTGGCTTCCAAATTGGAACACACTTTGATGTCAAAATAGCAGATGCCTATCTCAGTCACGTACGTGAGGAAATTTGCATGTAAGAGAAATTATAACTGCATTCACAGCATTATGAAGTAATAAAAAAATGCCAATATTCGGAGAATATTTGGAGAAGAGTCTGAGCAATGGTAGATTATTCACATCTCCATATTTGTCCTCTTCACCTGCATTATGATAAGTACATGTGTCAAGTGGAATTACTGTCACTTCAGAGAAATTTGAGAGCAGTCTGCATTTTTTATCAGAGCATTTCACAGAGAAAGTAGGATAACACTTTAAAAATATATATTTCCAGCTTCTATCTCGGTGCTACTTCTGCGGTTGGCAGCAATTATCTTTGATACTAATGGACGATGATTGTCAGAAACATGGGCGATGATTCTTTCTTTGTGACGGAGGAGAGAGTGCACAGTTTGGGTCAGGTCCTTTGCAGCAGGGCCTCTGCTAAAAGGTTTTATACCAGTGGAATAATTCCCACATTCAATACAGAAAATTGCTCACATCTCTCCCACTAGACGAGTGTGGTTCTGGGTCATGCGTTTGTCCAATGGATCCACAACACATCCATCTACCTGGTACTTAAGAGCAAGATCTTTCTTCTATTTCTTGGTAGTTATGGAGTCATAGGGAATTTATAACGCAGAAGAGGACATTTGCATGCTGTAACCATGTAGATTGGGCAAGAGATTCACAGTGTGATTCCATCTCCACAGTTTGCAGGTCACTGCTCTGCCAGTGAGCCCCTCTCCTGCCGTATGGAAACCCCCACGTTTCTGGTTCTGTCTAACCAAAGTGATGTCTGAGGAATGGTCCCGACCAGAAACGTACGGAGTGATTGCTGGTCAGCGTGGACTCGATAGGTTGCAGGGCCCGTCTCCACGCTGTGTCTCCAACCTAAGCTATAAATACCTTAAAGCAGTTTTCTCCATTCAGTTCAGTTTATTGTCACGCATACCGAGGTACAGTGAAAAGCTTTTGTTGCGTGCTAACCAGTCAGCGGAACTGATAGTAGTAGAATTAGGCCATTCGGCCCATCAAGTTTACTCCGCCATTCAATCATGACTAATCTATCTCTCCCTCCTAACCCCAATCTCCAGCCTTGTCCCAAAAACCTGTACTAATCAAGAATCTATCTATCTCTGCCCTAAAAAATATCCACTGACTTGGCCTCCACAGCCATCTGTGGTAAAGAATTCCACAGATTCACCTTGTGTTTGCAAGTGGAACCCAGTTGTATTTGTAGTGGAATTGCTGACATGCATGAAACTTCTACCCTCCTTGATGTTGAAGCCAGCGTCTATAAGGACCAAGCGTAGGTTGGGCGATCGTTTCGCCGAACACCTCCGCTCAGTCCGCAATAACCTATCTGAACTCCCGGTGGCTCAGCACTTCAACTCCCCCTCCCATTCCCAATCCAACCTCTCTGTCCTGGGTCTCCTCCATTGCCAGAGTGAGCAACAGCGGAAATTGGAGGAACAGCACCTCATATTCCGTCTGGGGACCTTGCGTCCGTATGGCATTAACATTGAATCTCCCAATTTTGCTAGCCCTTGTTGTCTCCTCCCCTTCCTTAACCCTCTAGCTGTCTCCTCCCACCCTCCCATCCGCCCGCCCTCGGGCTCCTCCTCCTCCTCCCCTTTTCCTTCTTTCTCCCCCCCCCCACCCCCCATCAGTCTGAAGAAGGGTTTCGGCCCGAAACGTCGCCTATTTCCTTCGCTCCATAGATGCTGCTGCACCCGCTGAGTTTCCCCAGCAATTTTGTGTACCTTCTATAAGGGCTGGTTTTGATTTCAAGGAGGAGGCGTTAAATGATGCACGCTCACTGATCATATCATGCCCAGATGCTTCATCACTCACTTAACATTTGTCAGAGCTGATGCAATTACACAAAATATTTGCATTTCTAACCCGTCTATTGTGTTATAATGCTGCATATAACACTTCTAAAGATTGTGCTGGAGGAAAGTTCTGTGAAATAAATCAAAGAGGGTGAAGTGTCCCATTTAACCGGGAAAGGGAGGTACTTTCATTTTGGTTGTTAAAGGAATCTGGATAAACAGCACCTCTCGTTGTGAACAGCTCCATCCAAGACCGCACAAAATTGCAGCGAATTGTGGCCACAGCCCAGCTATTGCACTGTCCCTTCTATCGACTCCATTTACACCTCACGCTGCCTCAGCAAGGCCAGCAGTATAATCAAGGATGAGTCTCACCATGGTCACTCTATCTTCTCCCCTCTCCCATCGGGCAAAGGTATAGAAGTGTGAAAACGCACATGACCTGACGACCATTTTTACCAGTCTCTGTTTTTATTCCACTCATAGAGTCATAGAGTAATACAGTGTGGAAACAGCTCTTCGGCCCAACTTGCCCACACTGGCCAACATGTCCCAGCTACACTAGTCCCACCTGCCTGCGCATGGTCCATATCCCTCCAAACCTGTCCTATCCATGTACCTGTCTAATTGTTTCTTAAACATTGGGATAGTCCCTGCCTCAACTACCTCTGGCAGCTCGTTCCATACACCCAACACCCTTTGTGTGAAAAAGTTACTCCTCGGATTCCTATTAAATCCTTTGCCCTTCACCTTGAACCTATTCCCTCAGTAAAAGAGTGGAAACAAGTTATTGTCAGCCCCAAGAGACAGCTGAGAAGAAGATTTATGGTGTGTGAATCTGTGTGTTTCTGAACGCAGCCTTTTAATAAAGTCATGATCCACGGATTTATGGAGGCTGTGGAATGATGCCTACAGGAAAGCGGCTCATGTCACCTCACCAATGGCAACGGAAAAAACAATTTAAAACTCATTAGATGTTAATAAAATTGGATTAAGCACAATATTCCTTGCAAAATTGGATGATTGCATGAAGTAATTCACCCTCCTGTAACTATTTCTTCTTTTGCCCTGATATTTTCTGTAATATATCTGATTAGACCAGGGTTTAAAGTGAAGCAACAATGACAGGAAGGAGTTACATGTTGTTGTGCCAGGTTGTTAGTGGGGTGCAGTTACTGCCTCACAGTGCCAGAGACCCGGGTTCGATCCTGACTACGGGTGCTATCTGTGCAGAGTTTGTATGTTCTTCCCATGAACTGCGTGGGTTTTCTCCGGGTGCTCCGGTTTCCTCCCACACTCAAAAAACATATAAGTTTGTAGGTTAATTGAGTTGGTAAAATTGTAAATTGTAGGATAGTGTTAGTCATATCGTCATAGAGTGATAGAGTGTGAAAACATGCCCTTCGGCCCAACTTGCCAACACCGGCCAACATGTCCCAGCTATACTAGTCCCACCTGCCCGAGTTTGTTCCATATCCCTCCAAACCTGTCCTATCCATGTACCTTTGAGTATTGGAGCAGGGAGGTTCTACTGCAGTTGTACAGGGTCTTGGTGAGACCACACCTGGAGTATTGCGTACAGTTTTGGTCTCCAAATCTGAGGAAAGACATTCTTGCCATAGAGGGAGTACAAAGAAGGTTCACCAGACTGATTCCTGGGATGTCAGGACTTTCATATGAAGAAAGACTGGATAGACTCGGCTTGTACTCGCTAGAGTTTAGAAGATTGAGGGGGGATCTTATAGAAACTTACAAAATTCTTAAGGGGTTGGACAGGCTAGATGCAGGAAGATTGTTCCTGATGTTGGGGAAATCCAGAACAAGGGGTCACAGTTTAAGGATAAGGGGGAAATCTTTTAGGACCGAGATGAGAAAAACATTTTTCACACAGAGAGTGGTGAATCTATGGAATTCTCTGCCACAGAAGGTAGTTAAGGCCAGTTCATTGGCTATATTTAAGAGGGAGTTAGATGTGGCCCTTGTGGCTAAAGGGATCAGAGGGTATGGAGAGAAGGCAGGTACAGGATACTGAGCTGGATGATCAGCCATGATCATATTGAATGGCAGTGCAGGCTCAAAGGGCCGAATGGCCTACTCCTGCACCTATTTTCTATGTTTCTATGTTTCTACCTATCTAACAGTTTCTTAAATGATGGAATAGTCCCAGCCTCAACAACCTCCTCTGGCAGCTTGTTCCATACACCCACCACCCTTTGTGTGAAAAAAGTGTGTGTGTTAGTGTGTGGGGATCGCTGGTCGGTGCGGACTTGATGGGCTGAAGGGCCTGTTTCTACCCTGTATCTCTAAACTACGCTAAGTATTTTACTCATGGAGCATGGCACATTAATTTTGATCCAGCCAACTCCACAGATCCACCAATCTCCAACCCTTCACGATATTCTAGTTTTGATTGAAGATGAGATGCTTCATCTAATCCTCTCAATAAATATGGTTCTTGAACTCTTGACATTTACTAACTATGGCAGCTAATGCTTAAACACATTCTTAAACTTTGGTAGCATTGCAACATATAATAAGACAAATATGTCCAAGCCCCAAGCATAGAGCACAGACTGTTCAGATAATTTAAAACCCAATTCATAATTACAGTTTTAGTTTTACTGTCATGCTGTTAATTATTTTTTTATGTAAATGCAAGATTATACTTAAAATTAAAATCATACTCATAAGAATGCAAACTTCCTTTATAATAAGTTCAGGAACAGCATCTCATATTTCGCTTGGGCAGCTTACAACCCGTGTTATGAATATAGATTTATCTAACTTCGTCACCCCTGCATTCTCTCTCTCTCTCCATCCCTCCCCCATACCAGCTTCAAAGTCGTCTTGTTGAGTCTCATGTTTAAGAAGGAACTGCAGATGCTGGAAAATCGAAGGTAGACAAAAATGCTGGAGAAATTCAGCGGGTGAGGCAGCATCTATGGAGCGAAGGAAATAGGCGACATTCGGGTCTGAAGAAGAGTCTCGACCCGAAACCCGCTGAGTTTCTCCAGCATTTCTGTCTACCATTGTTGAGTCTCGTTGTCTGTACTCGTTTTCACCGAGCAAACAGCTAACAATGGCCTGTTTCCTTTATCGTCGTTACTTGTTTGCGTATTTCATTCATTTTGTTCAATATCTCTCTATATCACCGTCTATTCTCTCGTTTTCCTTTCCCTTGACTCTCAGTCTGAAGAAGGGTCTCGACTCGAAACGTCACCTTCTCCAGAGATGCTGCCTGTCCCGCTGAGTCACTCCAGCTTTTTGTGTCTATGGTCAGTTAATAACCTGGCTTTCTGACACTGTATCTGAGACTAACAAGATCAATTTAATGATCAGTCGTGATCAAATGGTGGAGTAGACTTGATGCGCCGAATGTGATAATTCTGCTCCTATGACATGAACTTTGAGTACCACACCTGGATGTCCCACTTTCAAAAATTATATTTTATGAAATGTTACCATTTTTTAAAATTAAATAAATAATTCCCAAAAGCTTCAAAAATATAGTTTATCAATTTAAAAAAACGACATAGGAAGTACAATGCCATCGGTTCTCGTCTATTTTTCTCATTCATTATATCAAATCAATGTATCATCAGTCAGTCATGTTTCCTTTAAACATTAATAAACCTGCCTGAAAACGGATAGGAACAGTGGGTCAGGAATGGAGAGAAGTCTTCAACAGAAGGAGGTGCTGAGATATGAAATAGTCCTTCGATGATTGCTATGTATGGGGTTTGGATTGCGATGTTATCTGATCCAGTGGTGGGCGTGGGAGGGGTTTGGGCTGTTGGAGGTGGGCGCGCAGTTCCTGTCGTGACCGGCAGATGGGGTGGGATGCTCACTATTTATTCCTTGCAAAGCTGGAAGCTGCAGGCTACTCGCTGCACATCTGGGCAACATCAGCAGAGGCAACAGCAACAGCAACAGCTCCGGCACGTTGGTCTGCGAGCGAAGAGCGTTCATTCGGTAAGTCCAGAGGTTTTAAATACAAGGAAAGACACTGCATTTAAAACATAATGCAGATGACGGTTTACCAAGGAAAATGACAAAGTGCTGGAGTAACTCAGCGGCTCGGGCAGCATCTCCGGAGAAAATATGTTCTCCAGAGATGCTGCTTGACCCGCTGAGTTACTCCTGCACGTTGTGTATTTCCTTGGTAAACCAGCATCTGCAGTTCCTATGTTTTAAATGAGGATTCGCCCACATTGAGGCACTCCAATGTAAACACCACCGCTAACAGTGAGTAAGGGTGCGAACATGTATGCATTTGACCAATGTATTCTGAGACGTTAAGATAATATCCTAAATTCAATGTAGTTGTGTGTTCTAGGTGGGATGAGGCGTGAGGATCGCGACTGGCAGCGTGCATGCAATAATGAATACAAACCTATGTATAAATGATGTACAAGTCCATCAAAATGCCATCGCACAACATTCTAACATCGACAATGGACACGTTCTGACATTGACCATCTAATTCCGTTTGTTTTATTTCATGAACTCAAATCTTGTCAAACATCTGGTTAAAATTAAATTAAAAGTGAAAGCTTGACGCGGGTTTCGTCGGGAACTGGGGCTGATCTGAAAATGAGATGGAAGGAACTGCAGACGCTGGTTTTCGCCGAAGTTGGACACAAAATGCTGGAGGAACTCAGCGGGTCAGGCAGCATCTCTGCCCATTCCATCTCTCCAGATATGCCGCCTGTCCCGCTGAGTTACTCCAACATTTTGTGTCTATCAATGCAGCAGGTCAGGGAGCTGCTGAGGAAAAACTTGAAATGTTAACACAAGGAACTGCAGATGTTGGAATCTCGAAGCCAAAGAGAGAACGGGGGGGGGGGGGGCTATTAATGCGAATGGGAAAAATCAGACAGTAACTGTTTCCCTTTTCATGGCAACATATACATATACCAGTCTCTCCCCTTGTCTGTGGAATTCTCTGCCTCAGAGGGCAGGTTCTCTGGATGCTTTCAAGAGAGAGCTAGATAGGGCTCTTAAAAATAGCGGGGTCGGGGGATATGGGGAGAAGGCAGGAACGGGGTACTGATTGGAGATGATCAGCCATGATCACATTGAATGGCGGTGCTGGCTCGAAGGGCCAAATGGCCTACACCTATTGTCTATTGTCTATTGTAACTATGCTCTTTGGAAAATACTTCTGAGATTGATACATTGACTGCTGTTTCTTTTTCTCTAGGAGTCAAGAAAGGAATTTCATCTGAACTAGGACATCAACAGGATCTTGTGGGTCCCAGATAGAGAGCCATTGATGTAGGCAGGAGCAAATAAGTATCAGTGGAGGACAGAGAACCCAATCTACACGGGAAAGGCTGATTATATCTACCCCATTTACACTAGGCAAGTGTACAGGCACTATAGAACGAGTTACTATTAAGGACTTCCCTGCAATCCAGTAGTTAGAGGGCAGAATACTAAGACTGGTCAGACATATATAAATTCAAAGGATCAGTTGCCTCAGGTAAAGCCATTAAAGCAGGTGTGATCAATCGAGGGTTGTGAAGGAGACGGGGTGAGGGAGGGAGGGGGGTAAGGGGGGGGGGGGGGGGGTGCTGCGGCCAGGAGGGGGTGGTGGTGGGCAGGGGGGGGAGGGGGGGGTTAGGATGCTGTCCACAGCCATGGATAGCTGGGATGTTTCTCCCACCAACAGCACGGCCTACCAGGTTGCTCTCGCAGACAGCAGCAACAACTACTCCCAGTTCACGGGTCTGGAGCTGATCCAGGCCTACAAGCCTCTGATTGTGCCGTGCTACGCGCTGGTGGTCTTTATCGGCATCTTCGGCAACTATCTGCTGCTTTACGTCATCTGCAAGACCAGGAAGATGCACAACACCACTAACTTTTTCATCGGCAACCTGGCCTTCTCCGACATGCTGATGTGCACCATCTGTGTGCCCTTCACTCTGGCCTATGCCTTCCACCCCCAGGGCTGGGTCTTCGGCAAGTTCATGTGCTACTTTGTCTTCCTGATGCAGCCCGTTACAGTCTATGTGTCCGTCTTCACCCTGACAGCCATCGCCGTCGACAGGTAATCACTGGCTGGAGATTCCTCCTTTGTTTGTCCTGTGTATCTCTACAGGAAAGTAGCAGATCCGTGCATAGACACAGAGTGCTGGAGTAACTCAGCGGATTACGGATTGTGGATGATCAGCCATGATCACAATGAATGGTGGTGCTGGCTCGAAGTGCCAAATAGCTTCCTCCTGCACCTATTTTTCATGTTTGTATGTTTCTATGTATGGGTGATTGTTGGTAAGCATGGACTTTGTGGGCCGAAGGGCCTGTTTTCACATTGTATCTCTCAACTAAAGAACAGTCATGATTTTATTAAATGTTGGTCCAAGCTTAAAACCTCATTGGTCCACTGCTCCTCTCAATTCATTTGTGTACTCTTAACAAAAAGTGTTTTACAGAGATAATGTTCCTGCACATACTGTACTGAATAAGATGAATGAAGCTTTGAATTCCATGCATTGTGAAATTCTGCAGCATTCAACAGAATTCCCTGATGCATCTCTCTGAGCAGCGATGTGACGTCTAATTCTCAGCTCCTTGGTGTACTCTCAACATCAAACAAAAGAAGGAGCTCTTAGTGCAATGATTTTGAAAGCTCTTAGAGTCCAATTGACTATAGTTCTGTTGGCTTCGGCTGCTGTAGAGAAAATGGGATTTCATCTGGAGTAGCCAGAAGTTATTCTCAGCAGCCCCAGTGGTCCATACACTTTTAATCAAGGGGTCCGCAACCCCTTTAATCACACGTCTTAGACGGGACGTCTTGGTCAGCACCAACTGTGCCCATATTATCTGTTTTATTTATTTTATTGTTTAGTTTAGGGATACAGCACGGAAAGAGGCCCTTCGGCCCACCGGGTCCGCGCCGACCAGCGATCCCCACACATTAACACTATCCTGCACACACTAGGGACAATTTTTACATTTACCAAGCCAATTAACCCCCAAACCTGTACGTCTTTGGAGTTGGGCCATGGGGCCTCTCCATGTCATATGACTCTAGACTGAGATGTTGACTAGTCTTACTAACCTCATCAGGTTATATTTCCCCCTCGGGTATTCATCCCTTCCCCTATTTAAGAATCATCGTGTATCTACATTTTCTCATCTTTCAGGCAGCAAATTCCAAGTCGCTGCAACTCTGTGTGTGGAAATTCGCTCCTCTCATCATGCACGTTTGTTTGTACCAGGTGATGTCAAGTTATTGTGTAGGAAGGAACTGCAGATGCTGTTTTCAACCGAAGATAGATGCAAAATGCTGGAGTAACTCAGCGGGACAAGCAGCAGCTCTGGAGAAAAGGATTGGGTGACATTTCGGGTTGAGACCCCATTCCTTCTCTCCAGGGATGCTGCCTGCTCGCTGAGTTACTCCAACATTTGTGTCTGGCGTCCAGTTACCAGTCTTACTGCCAATGGACACCACATCTCCTCATTTACTCTGTCCAAATCCTTAATTCGATGAAGTTCCCATTTCATTTTTTGTGCAATTTCCACAAGCTTCAGAAACCTTTAATTTTAAATATTCAGCATCTTCCTGTCTGGTATCAGACTTCTGAACGGCCTGAAGAACGGTCCTGACCCGAATCATCACCCATTCACGTTCACCAGAATGGCTGCCTGATCTGCCGAGTTAATCCAGCATTTTGTGTTCATTTTCGTGGTTAATAAGGTTGGAAAAGTCATTACATCTGACACCCATTTGTCTCCTTTTCACCTCTACCCTTGTCACCTACTTCACCCAACTGCCAATTAAACCCCGCTCACCTGCGTCCAGCTATCACTTGCCAGACTTTGCCCCGGCTCCATATCTCTCATCCAGCTTTCTCCCCCTAACTCCAATCAGTCTGAACAAGGGTCCTGACCAAAATCGCCACCTATCCATGTTCTCCAGAGATGCTGCCTGACCCGCTGAGTTACTCCAGCACTCTGTGAAACGTCACCTATCCATGTTCTCCACAGATGCTGCCTGACCCGCTGAGTTACTCCAGCACTCTGTGAAACGTCACCTATCCATGTTCTCCACAGATGCTGCCTGACCCGCTGAGTTACTCCAGCACTCTGTGAAACGTCACCTATCTATGTTCTCCACAGATGCTGCCTGACCCGCTGAGTTACTCCAGCACTCTGTGAAACGTCACCTATCCATGTTCTCCACAGATGCTGCCTGACCCGCTGAGTTATGGTGCAGCAGCATCTATGGAGCGAAGGAAATAGGCAACGTTTCGGGCCGAAATCCTTCTGGAAATAGGCAACGTTTCGGGCCGAAACCCTTACGGGTTTCGACCCAAAACGTTGCCTATTTCCTTAGCGCCATAGATGCTGCCTGACCCACTGAGTTACTCCAGCACTCTGTGAAACGTCACCTATCCATGTTCTCCACAGATGCTGCCTGACCCACTGAGTTACTCCAGCACTTTGTGGCTTTTTTCAGAACGGTCCTTCCATAAGATGGGGTACAGTCCCGATTTCCCAATCTAACTATTATTTTGTTAGTTTCCTCGTTTTGTTTATTGTCACATGCACCGAGGTACAGTGAAAAGCTTTTGTTGCGTGCTAACCAGTCAGCGGAAAGACAATACATTATTACAATCGAGCCATTTACAGGATAAAGGGAATAACGTGAAAAGCATTTAGGGCAAATGTACAAACTCCGTATGGACAGCACCCATAGACAGGGTTGATCCTGGAGTATTTGGTGCTGAGAGGTAGCGGGTTCTGTCAGCTGAGGTTGGTGCGCTGGTCATCAAGTTTGTCTGTCGTTGTTGAGGGCGGCGTCAGGCGAGGACGGGCCACGTGGGAGCTGGAGGACGCGTGGCCAGGAACAAATAGGACCCAGCGTGGAATACGTTGTAACATTGTTGGCGCCCTTTATGTAGCGACTCTTTGCATACCTTGTGTCACATGTGACAACGTATTCATTCATTCATTCATTCATTCATTCATTCATTCATTCATTCATTCATTCATTCATGCATTCACTGTGCTGCCCAATCTATTCACCTGTCAACCTCCCAACATGTTCAGGTGGATTAGAAGCAGGTAGTTTGAGTCAGGTGTCTATAGAGGGATGAAGAGGAATTGTGTTACGATGTGTTAAACGCTCCTCTCGTTTGCTCCAACAGGTATTACGCCACGGTCCACCCGCTGAAGAAGCGACTGTCGATCGGGAGCTGCACCTACATCCTGGCTGGACTCTGGCTCATGTCGTGTGCCTTGGCCGCCCCCGCCTTTGCTCACACTTACCACATCGAGTTCCAGGACCAGGAGCTGACCATCTGTGAGGAGTTCTGGGTGAGGGAGGAGAAGGAACACTTGGCCTACGCCTACAGCACGCTGATCATCACCTACATCCTCCCGCTCTCCGCCGTCTCCCTGTCCTATCTCCGCATCACCCTCAAGCTGAAGAACCGTGTGGTCCCGGGCAACGGCACCCACAGCCAGGAGCGCTGGGAGAAGGTGAAGCGCAAGAAGATCTTCCGCCTCTTGGTGCTGGTGGTGACGGTGTTCGGCGCTTGCTGGCTCCCTCTCAATGTCTTCAACATCATCCGTGACATAGACATCAGCCTGATCAACAAGGACTACTTCAACCTCATCCAACTGCTGTGTCACTGTTCGGCCATGACCTCCGCCTGCTGCAACCCCTTCCTCTACGCTTGGCTCCACGACCGATTCAGGGCAGAGCTGAAGAAGATGTTCGCTTGCAAGAAGAAGATCGTTCCCACTAGCAACTGCATCGCGGTGAGCGTCGTCCTATGAGGCAGCCGATGGGACTTCTCAATCTCCCCCCCTCCTTGCTGGCGTGACCTCAGTAGTCAGATGTCCGTCCCCACCACCCCGTCCCCCGTCCCCCAATCTGACTGGGTGTTGGACAACTCTTGGTCAATGTGCAGACTTGTCCACCTCACCATCGCATTGTTGGATCCTCTCAGCCGTCGGCAATGCTTGAAATACTCGCTGCTTCAAGGGCAGCACAGTGGCACAGCACGTTCTCCCTGTGACCGTGTGGGTTGTCTCCGGGTGCTCCGGTTCCCTCCCACATTCCAAAGACGTGCACAGTTTGTGGATTCATTAGCTTCTGTAAATTGTCCCACGTGTGTGTAGGGTAGAACCAGCATGTGGGTGACCGTTGGTCAGCGTGGACTTGGTGGGCTGAAGGACCTGTTTCCACACTGTACCTCTAAACTCAACACGGTGCGTGATGTTGATCTTTTGGGAAGTTAAACCAGGGCAGGATCACATTGAACTATATGGTCCCGGGGTGTACAGCAGATTGGTCGAGGAAAACAAGTACATAGTTCTCTGAAAGTGACGTCCCAGGTGAAGAAGGCTCTTGCAACACTGTCTTCATCAGTCAGGGTAGTGAATATACAAGATAGACACAAAATGCTGGAGTAACTCAGCGGGACAGGCAGGCAGCATATCTGGAGAGAAGGAATGGGTGATTTTTTGGGTCAAGACCCATCTTCGGACTGAAAGTCACAGAAAAGGGAAACGAGAGATATAGACGGTGATGTAGAGATATAGAACAAATTAATGAAAGATATGCAAAAAAGTAGCAATGATAAAGGGACCAGGTCATTGTGAACTGTTGTACCAGACATTTGTGAGGCTGCATTTGGAGCACTGTGGTCAGTTCTGGTGCAGTGAAAAATGCTATGGAGCTGGAGCGAGGGAGATGGAGGTGAGGGGTGATCTTATAGAGGTGTATACAATCATGAGGGGAATAGATAGGATGAAGGCACTGGGTCTTTTTCTCAAGGGGGGGGGGGGGAATCAAGAACTAGAGGCATTGGTTAAAGTGAGAGGAGAAATATTTAATAGGAATCTGAGGTGCAGCCTTTCCAAGGTGGGTGAATCCAGCCTCTTTGTGCTTTGCCTGAGGTGTAGTTCCCAGAGTGATCACTAGGTAGCGATCACAAGCAGCACATCTGTCCAAGGCTAGCTCCCTATAAGACAAGTGGACTCACAGAGATATATAAACAAAGAAGATAGATGCAAAATAGAACAAATGAATGAAAGATATGCAAAAAAGTAACAATGATAAAGGGGAAAGGTGAGAACGAAAGTTGATGTGATTTGGGTGGGGAAGAATTGAGAGAGAGGGAATGCAGGGTTTACTTGAAGTTAGCAAAATCAATATTCAATATATGGCTTGTAAGCTGCACAAGCGAATGTAGAAACAAGGAACTGGAGATACAGAAAATAGACACAAAGTGCTGGAATAATTCAGCGAATCAGGCAGCATTTCTGGAGAACATGAGTAGGTGACATTTCGGCCGTGAGGCAGCGGTTCTACCTGCTGCACCACTGTGCCGCCCTTTAGAAAATATACCTTTAAGGAGAATATGTGATTTCTAGTATTTGTGTTTGTAAAAATGTTGAGATTTGGTTCATTTTAATGTTTCTATCGTTCATAAACTCATGTAAATATGAATCAGGGTACAGTCTGTGACTGAGTCAACCCCTCACTGAGGCAGTTTGCATTGTTTGGATCCAAAATAACTAGTTTGTACTAAAAATAACATTTTACAAAGAGGGGGAAGAGACAACACTGCTGGTAAACCATAAATGATTAAAGCACATTTATCCATGAATTGTTTTTGTGTGATGTTACCGTGTATACCGCTGATAATCTATATTTATTTCACAAACATAGATGTTGTATTATGGAAAATACTGTTGATTTTTCACAAACTTTGTATCTGTGGCAAGGTATCACGACAGGTGCTAAATCAGAGATATTTAATATTGTTGTTGAATATTGAATATTACATCAATGAGTTGAGTTAATATGCATTTATTGGCCATTAGAGAGGTGCCTAGTAAGAAGAGTAGTATTGGAGTTGTTGCAGGAGGCTTTGTGCAATTTCATTAGAAGATATAAACACGGTGGCACAGCGGTAGAGTTGCTGCCTTACAACGTCAGTAGACCCGGGTTCGATTCTGACCACGGGGGCTGTCTGTACAGAGTTTGTACGTTCCCCCCGTGACCTGGGTGAGTTTTCTCCAAGATCTTCAGTTTCCTCCCACACTCCAAAAATGGACAGGTTTGTAGATTAATTGGCTTACATGTGTTAATTGTCCCTAGTGTGTGTAGGGTAGTGTGAATGTGAGGGGATCGCTGGTCGGTGCGGACTCGATGGGCCGAAGGGCCTGTTTCCGCGCTGTATCTCTAAAGGAATCATGCTCCGCTCTATGATCTTTGCTGGAAACTGAGCAGGTCAGGCAGCAACTGTAAAGGACACAGATAGGGGGCAATGTTTCATGATATGACCATTCTTCAGACACATTCTCTGCATATCCATGTGCCTGTCTAAAAACCTCTCAAACGCCACTCTGGTATCTGGCTCCACCACCACTGCCTCCTCTGGTCGATTAACACAAAACACAGGATGTAGACAAAAATGCTGGAGAAACTCTGTGGGTGAGGCAGCATCTATGGAGCGAAGGAAATAGGCGACGTTTCAGACTGAAGAAGGGTCTCGACCCGAAACGTTGCCCATTTCCTTCGCTCCATAGATGCTGCCTCACCCGCTGAGTTTCTCCAGCATTTTTGTACGATTTTCCAGCATCTGCAGTTCCTTCTTAAACAATAAATATAGGATGATCAATACAGCAAATTAATAACCAGTAATTATGGGTAACTGGATCATAATTGTACAAAGGTCAAAGTCTACAGCACATGAGGAAATAAGGTCCAGGTGAATTCAGAGCAGGGCTCCCCAACCCTTTTCGCCCGTTTACTCCTGGCAAATTTTCGAAAGTAAATTTACCCCCATTCAGTAATTTGAGTTTACACTTTTACCATAATAAAGCAACCGATAAAGGGGACATTTTAAAATACTGTTTTTAACATTATTATTTTAAGTTCCAGGATCAACAAATTTACCCCCTGGAGATAAATATACCCCAGGTTGGGAACCCTTGCTTCAGACGAAGTGTGGGAAAGCAAAGGGAATGGGGTAAATATCTGAAGGGTCTCGACCTGAAACATCGCCCATTCCTGCTCTCCAGAGATGCTGCCTGTCCCGCTGAGTTACTCCAGCTTTTAGTGACTATCATGGTAAATATCAGCTGGGACCCAGATGACAAACCATTGTTATTTTGAGATGGAGGATATTTGAAGTTTTAATGTATTTGTGGTTAATGTTGGGAGACTTATTGGGCGATGCCTAGGCATTGTATGTCAAAGCTGGGAGATCTCACCTTTGCCGATCGGCAATAATCTATACCTGGCACCTGTGTGGCACCAACGTTACCGGCAACCTCACAGCCCATGCCTGGAAGATGTCCATCAGTGGTAGACAAAAGTGCTGGAGAAACTCAGCGGGTGCGGCAGCATCAATGGAGCGAAGGAAGATGTCCATCGGTCATTGGAGCAGAAATAGCCCAAACGGCCCATCGAGTCTACTCCGCCATTCAATCACGGCTGATCTATCTTTCCCTCTCAACTCCCTTCTCCCCATAACCTTTGACACCCTTGCTTATCAAGAATCTGTCAACCTCTGCCTTAAAAACACCCAATGACATGGCCTCCACAGCCTGCTGTGGCAATGGATTCCACAGATTCACCACCCACCGACTAATAAGTTAAACTGTTGACTGAAGGTTGATGAAACACACTAGTCAGTGGTTGCAGTAGAGGTTTGGAGAGAGAGGGTTGAGCCAGCATCCCAGACCGTGTAAAATGCCCAATTCAGCGGCTTCACAATGGCAGGTGAGACAAGGATATGGTGAATACTGAGAGCAGATTCACAGTGTGTAGGAAAATACTGCAGATGCTGGTTTAAATCGAAGGTAGACACAAATGCTGGAGTAACTCAGTGGGTGAGGCAGCATCTCTGGAGAGAAGGAATGGGCGACAGACACCAAATGCTGGAGTAACTCAGCGGGTAAGGCAGCATCTCTGGAGAGAAGGAATGGGCGACAGGCACCAAATGCTGGAGTAACTCAGTGGGTGAGGCAGCATCTCTGGGGAGAAGGAATGGGCGACAGGCACAAAATGCTGGAGTAACATCGCCCATTCCTTCTCTCCAGAGATGCCGCCTCACCCACTGAGTTACTCCAGCATTTTGTGTCTACAACAGACTCACAATGCTCTGAAAATGAAATTATTCACTGCTATTCCAGGAACCAATAATAATGTGCATTAAAAAAATATTTTTAAAATATTCCCCAGCTCTGCCTCTGAATCAGAGTAATATAATGTTGCACAACACCCCAGAGGCGAGAGATTTGCAGCAAAAGTGAACATTGCTGGAATAACTCAGCAGGCGTGGCAGGGTTTTGTTTGCAAGAGGGACGTGCAGTTAATGTACCTGACCTTTCATCTGACATGTCAGTGACGGAGTTAGTTTGGTGTCTCGAAGGGACAGGGTGGGGGAGGAGGTGGGAGGGTGTGGGTGGGAGGGGAGGGGTGGGAGGGTGTGGGTGGGAGGGGAGGGGTGGGAGGGGAGGAGGGAGACGGAGGGGTGGGAGGGGAGGGGGGAGGGGACGGATGACTCAAGGAACAAGACGATTTAGTTTAATTTTAGTTTTAGAGATACAGCACGGGAACAGGCCCTTCGGCCCACTGGGTCCAGGCCGACCAGTGATCCCCGCACATTAACACTATCCTACACTCGGGACAATTTTTACATTCATACCAACCTGCATGTCTTTGGATTGAGGGAAGAAACCAAATCCTCGAAGAAAACCCATGAAGGTCACGGGGAGAACGTGCAAACTCTGCATAGACAGCACCCGTACAAGCCTGAATCTCTAGCACTGTGAGGCAGCAACTCTACCGCTGCGCCACCGTGCCTTATGAGGTATAATCGTCCCCTTTGATCACTCCTTTTCACACCCTTCCCTTCCATATCTCCATGTCTCCCTCTCCCCTGACTCTCAGTCTGAAGAAGGGTCTCGACCCGAAACCTCACCCATTCCTTCTCTCCAGAGATACTGCCTGTCCCGCTGAGTTACTCCAGCATTTTGTGACTGGCCTCTACATTCAAACTGTGGTGTATAATACATGACCTCCCTTGTTAGCCCACTTATTCTTAATTACTTGGTTAATTAAAAACCCGGTCTGCTGACCAAAGTGACCGACTAGAGAAATTAGAACACAGAACAGTACAACACAAGAACACAAAGTCCGTGCCGTACACAATGCCAAGTTAAACCAATCTCCTCTGCCTGCAAGTATCCTTTCATTCCCTGCATATCCATGTTCCTTTCTGAAAGCCTCTCAAACGCCACGATCGTATCTGCCTCCATCGCAACCACCACCCCAGCCGCCCGCGACTCTCTGTGCCCCGCACATCTCCTTTAAACTTTGCCCATCTCACCTTGAATCTGGAATTTAGGAGATTGAGGGGGGATCTTATAGAAACTTACTAAATTCTTAAGGGGTTGGACAGGCTAGATGCAGGAAGATTGTTCCCGATGTTGGGGAAGTCCAGAACTAGGGGTCACACAGTTTAAGGATAAGGGGGAAATCTTTTAGGACTGAGATGAGAAAATCATCTTTCACACAGAGAGTGGTGAATCTGTGGAATTCTCTGCCACAGAAGGTAGTTGAGGCCACACAGTTCATTGGCTATATTTAAGAGGGAGTTAGATGTGGCCCTTGTGGCTAAAGGGATCAGGGGGTATGGAGAGAAGGCAGGTATGGGATACTGAGTTGGATGATCAGCCATCATCATATCGAATGGCGGTGCAGGCTCGAAGGGCCGAATGGCCTACTCCTGCACCTATTTTCTATGTTTCTATGTTTAAGCTGGGCAGGGGGAGGGGCAGGTCTTTGTCAAGGTGAGCTGGTTGGCACCAGGAATCTATGAACTGATTCATAACAGCCTGTCAATGGTTGGTCGGCCCAAAAAGCTGGAGTAACTCAGCGGGTCAGGCAGCATCTCTGCAGAGAAGGAATCAGGTGACGTTTCGGGTCGAGACCCTTCTGTCAATTGTTGGTATGTTGTTGCATTCCTGCCGTGCTGGTATATATGGGGGCAAATTTCTTGGGTGCTGTACCTGTAATTATTTGGAAAAGCATAACACACAGCAGGTATTGGGGTGGAAGATTGCAACCTACACGTGGTCCGCCCTGTTCCGACTAATGCAATCGACCTGGTGTGTATAATCACATATGATCAAATAGGACAAGTTGTCCTACATCTTTAGGCTGTGCACGCCAAACGCAACAACAAGAAGCAGGTATTCTGCCTCAGAGTCTCACGGGCCGACAAATAACATCACAACTGACCCTCTGACCCTTGTCACCCTCCCATCTAATCCCACTACTGTTCAATGTATGAATCCAGGCCCCAGATTTACTCAGTGCCGGAGAATCTAGTCTAGTTTATTATTGTCATGTGCACTGAGATTCAGTGTTTAGCTTTTGTTTAGCAAGCTAACCAGTCAAAGACTATACAGGATTACAATCAAGCTGTCTGCAATGTACAGGTACAAGATAAAGGGGAGAAGGCAGGAGAATGGGGTTGAGAGGGAAAGATAGATCAGCCATGAATGAATGGCACAGTAGACTCGATGGGCTGAATGGTCTAATTCTGCTCCTATGACTTAGGAACTTACAGGTATGAAAAGATATAACATTTAATGCAAGATAAAGTCCGATAAGAGATATTTCAAGGGTCCACTGAGGTAGATAGGAGCAAAGATCTTATAGCGGAGATCTTTGTGCAAAAGGGTGCAGTTCACCTTCTGGGCCAACATGCGTCTCTGATCAAGTTTCAGGATAAACCAGTTTGGAGACTGCGGCATGACTCAGCTAGTGAGATCTGGAGGAGGAAGTGATACTGAGAAGGACAGAGCATTAATATTGCAGTTTCTGCCGTCTCTCTCTCTCTCTCTCTCTCTCTCGCTCTCTCTCAGTAATGACACAGATTCCCTGAAATGTTTCCGCAAACAGCTAGGCCATTTGGTCCATAGAGGCCATGGAAATTCTGTAAAAAAGAACAAAGCAGCAAGTCCCCCCCACCCCCCATCAGTCTGAAGAATGGTTTCGGCCCGAAACGTCGCCTATTTCCTTCGCTCCATAGATGCTGCTGCACCCGCTGAGTTTCCCCAGCAATTTTGTGTACCTAAGTCCAACTCACTCGCCTTCTCTCCACAACCACTAATATGTTTTTCCCCATTTTAAATACTCACCCACCTCTCCTTTGAATGATGTCATTGAATCTGCCTTCACCATGAAGCCCTGGCATTCCATATCCTAACCACTTAGCACTGTACATGGAAACATGCCCTTTCGGCCCAACCTGCCCATGTCGACTAAGGTGCCCCATCTACGCTGGTCCCATCTGCCCACGTTTGGCCAATATCCCTCCAAACCATGGATAGACACAAAAAGCTGGAGTAACTCAGCGGGACAGGCAGCATCTCTGGAGAGAAGGAATGGGTGACGTTTTGGGTCAAGACCCTTCTTCAGACTGACCCGAAACATCACCCATTCCTTCTCTCTGGAGATACTGCCTGTCCCGCTGAGTTACTCCAGCTTTTTGTGTCCATCTGCTGTTTAAACCAGCATCTGCAGTTTCTTCCTACACATTTGTGAAGAGTTATTTTTCCATATCAGTCTTCTTTGCCTCGACTTCAACCATTGATTACTCTAGTTTAGTTTAGTTTAGTTTATTTTAGTGCAGTTTAGTTTATTGTCACGTGTACCGAGGTACAATGAAAAGATTTTTATTGGGTGCTGTCCAGTCTAACATGGAAAGACTATCCCTGATTACAATCAAGCCGGCCACAGTATTCAGGTTCAGGATAAAGGGTATAATATTTAGTGCAAGATAAAGTCCAGTAAAGTCTGATTAAAGATAGTCTGAGGGTCTCCAATGAGGTAGATGGGAGGTCAGGACCACTTTCTAGTCGGTGATAGGATGGTTTACTTGCCTGATAACAGCTGGGAAGAAACTGTCCCTGAATCTGGAGGTGTGCGTTTTTACACTACAGTACGTTTTGCCAGATGGGAGAGGGGAGAACAGGGAGTGACCAGGGTAAGATTCATCCTTGATGATGCTGCTGGCCTTGCTGAGGCAGCTTGAAGTGCAGATGGAGTCAATAGAAGGGAGATTGGTTTGTGTGTCTGATGGTCTGGGCTGCGTCCACAATTCTCACAATTTCTTGCGGTTCTTGGATGGAGCTGTTCCGAAACCATGCTGTGATGCATCCCGATAAAATGCTCTGTATGGAGCATCTGTAGAAGTTGGTGAGAGTATTTGGGGACATGTCGAACTGCCTAAAGGGCCTGTCCCACTTGGCAAATTTTTTTTTGGCGACTGCCGGCGTCATTGACTGACATATCAGGGTCGCGAAAGGTTTTGAACATTTCAAAATCCAGCGGCGACCAAAAAAATGTTGCGACACTTGAGGAAACACCGTGCATCAATACGTCATCACGCCGTGTCACACCGCATGTCACCTCTTCCTTCTCACGCCATGGCTTTTTTGGGGACCTGATATGTCGGTCAACGATGCCGGCAGTCGCCGAAAAAATTGCCAAGTGGGACAGACCCTTTAGGTAGTTCGACATGTCCCCAAATACTCTCACCAATTTCTACAGATGCGCCACAAAAGCATTGTATCGGGATGAAAGTAGAGTTGTCGGAGTTCAGGACAAGTTGCTGATGATATTTACTCCCAGGAGCATGAAGCTTTCAGCCATCTCTATTTCGGCACCGTCAATGCATTCTGAGGTACTATAATAATATAATAATAATATATCTTTTATTGTCATTGCACGTCAGTGCAACGAGATTTAGTATGCAGCTCCACTGATGTACAAGAAAGGTAAATAAATACAATACATAAATAAGCAAGCTGAATTGATTGACGTGACCATCTGAGGGAGACTGTCCAAAGGGGGTGGGTGGGGGGGCACTCATTAGGGCCGGTTCAGAGCCGCTATAGCTCTTGGGATAAAACTGTTCCTGAGTCTAGAGGTTCGGGCGTAGAAGGCCTTGTAACGTCTGCCGGAGGGAAGTAGTTGAAACAGACCGTGGTAGGGGTGTGATGAGTCCTTATGGATGCTGAGGGCCTTCCTGAGGCACCGCGTGTGGTAGATGCCCTCCAAGGCTGGTAGCTCTGTCCCGATGATCCGCTGCGCTCTGTTGACGACGCGCTGAAGAGCTCTCCTCTCCGCCTCCGTGCAGCTGAGATACCACACAGAGATGCCATACGTTAGTATGCTCTCTGTGGTGCAGCGGTACTTGCCTTCTGTTATCAGGCTTCGCAATGGTCCTTTCATAAGCGTGGGTACATTGGGTTAGTTGAACCGTGTGAGAGTGAGAATGTCAACACTGGAGGAGATGAGTCAGAACCAGAGGAGTGACACTGATGAAATGGAAAATGACCAAACAAAGTTTTCCATTTTTCTTCATTTACGGGTAGTTACAATTCTACTCTTGTTATTTTTAGCTACTTTAGCTCATGGTGCAAATTGGGCAATAGTTATCTCTCAATAACCAGTGTGAGGGTGGTGAGCTGGCCATGATCATGTTGTTATTAGTAAGAGCTTGCTACAGTATGTGAACATCGACCGCTGGCTTTCCTGCATCTTAGCACTGACTGCACGTTGACAGTGCTGCACGTTGACGTTTCACAGAGTGCTGGAGTAACTTAGCGGGACAGGCAGCATCTGTGGAGAGAAGGAATGGGTGATCTGCTAGCTGTCGGCTTAACATATGATGAATGTTCGACAGCTCTACGTTTGATCAAGTCAAGTCAAGTTTATTCGTCACATACACATACGAGATGTGCAGTGAAATGAAAAGTGGCAATGCTCGCGAACTGTACAATAAACAAACAAACAACAAACAGAATGGAACAGAATCACATATTCACATATTACATATTTGTGGTAGGGAAAAAAAAGGAAAAAAACAGCAATTTTAAAAAGTCACCACACAACAGTAAAACAGTTCAGTAAAGTTAGTCCCTTTTGATGAGAGGAATAGATCGGGTAGATGCACAGAATCTCTTGCCCACAGTAGGGGAATCGAGGACCAGAGGACATAGGTTTAAGGTGAAGGAGAAAAGATTTAATAGGAATCCGAGGGGTAACTTTTTCACACAGAGGGTGGTGGGTGTATGGAACGAGCTGCCAGAGGAGGTAGTTGAGCAGAGTCGAAAGCTCTATTAAAAAAAACCCCCAATAGTTTGGTATAGTTGCTGATGAACCACAACTGGGTTTAAAAGCACCAACCCCAGAAGCCAACAGTGCACTGACAGTAATCGGCTGAACCCTGACCTTAAACAAGCACGGAAACAGATTCAGCAGCTCTCATTCTCCCTCGTGGTTAAACTGACAAAGTTCCAACATACCTCATGACAATCAGAACTTAGCAACCTGCACTGGAGGATCTGTGTAAACACACAGAATAGTGAGTCAGCAAAATGTAATTGCAAACATCAGGACACAAAGCAAATCAATTGTCCCCTTCTTCACACATGCACCCACTCTCGCTTCAGTCACAAAATTAGTTCAGTTTAGTTTATTACCATCATGTGTCCCTCCCCCCTGACTCTCAGTCCGAAGAAGGGTCTCGACCCGAAAGATCACCCATTCCTTCTCTCCACAGATGCTGCCTGTCCCGCTGAGTTACTCCAGCACTCTGTGAAACGTCACCTATCCATGTTCTCCACAGATGCTGCCTGACCCGCTGAGTTACTCCAGCACTATGTGAAACGTCACCTATCCATGTTCTCCACAGATGCTGCCTGACCCACTGAGTTATGGTGCAGCAGCATCTATGGAGCTAAGGAAATAGGCAACGTTTCGGGCCGAAATCCTTCTGGAAATAGGCAACGTTTCGGGCCGAAACCCTTACGGGTTTCGACCCAAAACGTTGCCTATTTCCTTAGTGCCATAGATGCTGCCTGACCCACTGAGTTACTCCAGCACTCTGTGAAACGTCACCTATCCATGTTCTCCACAGATGCTGCCTGACCCGCTGAGTTACTCCAGCACTCTGTGAAACGTCACCCATCCATGTTCTCCACAGATGCTGCCTGACCCGCTGAGTTACTCCAGCACTCTGTGAAATGTCACCTATCCATGTTCTCCACAGATGCTGCCTGACCCGCTGAGTTACTCCAGCACTCTGTGAAACGTCACCTATCCATGTTCTTCACAGATGCTGCCTGACATCAGGAGGTGCAACTCCAGAGCCAATAAAATCATGGGAGACCCCTTCCACCCCAGCAACGGACTGTTCCAGCTGCTACGGTCAGGCAAACGCCTCCGTTGCCATGCGGTGAGAACAGAGAGGTTGAGAAGGAGTTTCTTCCCAGAGGCCATTCGGACTGTAAACTCCTATCTCACCAGGGACTAACTTTACTGAATGTTTTTCCTTCCGCCCACAATATTTAATATGTAAAAGAATATGTGATTCTGTTTGTAGTTTGTTTGGTTGTTTGTTTGTTTGTCTTTTTGCACAAAGTCCGTGAGCATTGCCACTTTCCATTTCACTGCACATCTCGTATGTGTATGTGACGAATAAACTTGACTTGACTTGACTTGACTTGACCCGCTGAGTTACTCCAGCACTCTGTGCCCCTCTCTTATCCAGCTTTCTCTACCACCACCCCCTCCTCTACCCCTCCAGTCTTCACCAGGGGAACATCTGCCTTTGGGACCCTTCTTCATCAGTCTAAAGAATGGTCACAAAGCATCATCTGTCCATTTCCCTCCTTACCGTCGAGGGGATCTATCGCAGTCGCTGTCTCAAAAAGGCTGGCAGCATCATCAAGGATCCACACCATCCTGGCCACACACTCATCTCTCCGCTACCTTCAGGTAGAAGGTACAGGAGCCTGAAATCTGCAACATCCAGGTTCAGGAATAGCTACTTCCCCACAGCCATCAGACTATTAAACACAACTTCAAACTAACTCTGAACTACAACAACCTATTGCACTTTATCTGTTTATTTATGTGTGTATATATATATATATATATATATTATATGGTATATGGACACACTGATCTGTTGTGTAGTAATGACTACAATATCCTGTTGTGCTGCAGCAATGCAAGAATTTCATTGTCTTATCTGGGACACATGACAATAAACTCTCTTGATTTCTCTCCACAGATGCTGCCTGACCCGCTGAATTACTCCAGCACTCTGTGAAACGTCACCTATCCATGTTCCCCACAGATGCTGCCTGACCTGCTGAGTTACTCCAGCACTCTGTGAAACGTCACCTATCCATGTTCTCCACAGATGCTGCCTGACCCACTGAGTTATGGTGCAGCAGCATCTATGGAGCTAAGGAAATAGGCAACGTTTCGGGCCGAAATCCTTCTGGAAATAGGCAACGTTTCGGGCCGAAACCCTTATGGGTTTCGACCCAAAACGTTGCCTATTTCCTTAGCGCCATAGATGCTGCCTGACCCACTGAGTTACTCCAGCACTCTGTGAAACATCACCTATCCATGTTCTCCACAGATGCTGCCTGACCCGCTGAGTTACTCCAGCACTCTGTGAAACGTCACCTATCCATGTTCTCCACAGATGCTGCCTGACCCACTGAGTTATGGTGCAGCAGCATCTATGGAGCTAAGGAAATAGGCAACGTTTCGGGCTGAAATCCTTCTGGAAATAGGCAACGTTTCGGGCCGAAACCCTTACGGGTTTCGACCCAAAACGTTGCCTATTTCCTTAGCTCCATAGATGCTGCCTGACCCGCTGAGTTACTCCAGCACTCTGTGAAACATCACCTATCCATGTTCTCCACAGATGCTGCCTGACCCGCTGAGTTACTCCAGCACTCTGTGAAACATCACCTATCCATGTTCTCCACAGATGCTGCCTGACCCGCTGAGTTACTCCAGCACTCTGTGAAACATCACCTATCCATGTTCTCCACAGATGCTGCCTGACCCACTGAGTTACTCCAGCACTCTGTGTACTTAGCTGTGTCTAAGTCCCGCCCCCATCCTGGGGAGGGGGCGGGACTTAGCTGTACAGACTGACAGGTGAATCATGCAATCAGAGCGGGTCCTTTGTGACGGGCAGGCGGCTGAACCAATGGCGGGACGCGGAAGGCGGGACCCGCCCCCCCTCTCGTGTGATGGACGGGCGGCTGGACCAATGGGCGGGCGGGACGGGAGCTGCGGCGAGGTGGTGGAGACGCGCCCAGAGGAGACGAGCTCTCGGCGGCCGCGGCTCCAACACACTCCCCGGCGGCTCCAACCCACTCCCCGGCAGCCCAGGTAGGAGGCAGAGGTACAGGCGATACTGTGCAGCCCATCCCCAAAGTGTTTGCAAAGGTACACACAAAAATGCTGGAGTAACTCAGCGGGACAGGCAGGCAGCATCTGTGGGGAGAAGGAATGGGCTGATGTTTCTGGTCGAGACCCTTCTACAGAAAGTACTGAAGTGTCTCGGCCCGAAACGTCGCCCATTCCTTCTCTCCACAGATGCTGCCTGACTGTCCCGCTGAGTTACTCCAGCATTTCGTGCCCCCCCTTTGAAAGCACTCAACACCTCTACATTTTGGCTATAGTTTTTTTACCCCAGATGCCTTGTATGATTCCAAAGAACATAATAGTTCTGTGGGCCAAGTAAATAGGCTTTTAGTTAGACTTTTAGTTTAAACGCAAAGTGTTTTAAATTGGTTTATTGTGGTATGGTGGTTCTACGACCTGTGTGTGTGTGTGTGTGTGTGTGTGTGTGTGTGTGTGTGTGTGTGTGTGTGTGTGTGTGTGTGTGTGTGTGTGTGTGTGTGTGTGTGTGTGTGTGTGTGTGTGTGTGTGTGTGTGTGTGTGTGTGTGTGTGTGTGTGTGTGTCTTTTTCTTTCTCGTTTATCATACTATTTACACTCTACCATGTTTACACATTCTGTTGTGCTGCAGCAAGTGAGAATTTAATTGTTTTATCTGGGACACATGACAGTAAAACACTCTTGATGGGGGTCTGTCCTTTTAAGGCTGAGATGGATGAGATCCTTAATTAGTGCGGGTGTCAGGGAGAAGGCAAGAGAATGGGGTTAGGAGGGAGAGATAGATCAGCCATGATTGAAAGGCGGAGTCAGGAGACTTGATGGGCCGAATGGCCTAATTCTACTCCCGTTCCTTATGATAGAGGCGGGGAGGTGCCCAGGGGTGGAGTTAGACGACCAGAGTTGGTTCTCAGAAAAGTCTCCTTGCAGTAACTCAGACTCTTGTTTCTCTTTTTTTGTTACAGTATCTTAGACTTGTTAGTTTTTTTGCTACAGTAACTCAGACACTTATTTTTGTTGTTGTTTCTCGTTACATTAACTGGGACCTCCCGTTTTTCTTTTTGCTGCTTCTGCTGCTGTTGTTGTTGGACGGTGCGGGCAGCGTTCCTCCTCTCCTGGTGTTCCCCAGCTACGGGCCGGCCGGGCTGACATGTCGCTGTTGGGACAGAGCCAGCGATGGTTCCCCACACATGTCCAGGTGGTGGTACTCCGCGCCCGGGGGCTCCGAGCCAAGGGCCGGGACGGAACCAACGACGCCTTTGTCATCATGCAACTGGGTAAGGAGAAGTACTCGAGCTCGGTGGCCGAGAAGAGCCGTGAGCCGCTGTGGAGGGAGGAGGCCGAGTTCGAGCTGCCGCCCCTGCTGCAACAGGCCAGCCCCGACAAGGGCACTACCCTCTATCTCATCGTAACCCACCGGGCTCTGGTGGGCTTGGACAAGTTCCTGGGACAGGCGGTGATCGACCTGAGGGAACTCTACCATCACAAGACCAATAACAAAGTGGGGTAAGCAGCTCTTGCCGACTTAGTGGTAAAACCCGGCCTACATAATACTCTAAAGTAGACAAAAGTGTTGGAGAAACTCAGCGAGTGCATTTCGTTGTCTCTGTACTGTACACTGACAATGACAATTAAAATTGAATCTGGATCTGAATCTGAATCTGAGTGCAACAGCATCTATGGAGTGAAGGAAATAGGCAACGTTTCGGGCTGAAACCCTTCTTCATGCTGATGTGGTGGGGGGTGTGATAATACTCTATGTAGGAATGAACTGCTGGTTTCCACTGAAGATAGACAAATACAATACTCTGGAATAACTCAGTGGATCGGGCAGCATCTCTGCAGAAAAGGAATAGGTAATGTTTTGGGTAGAGACCCTTCATCAGACCTGAAACGTCACCCATTCCTTTTCTCCAGAGATGTTGCCAAACCCACTGAGTTACTCCAGCACTTTGTGTCTTATCTTCAATGTAATGCAACACTGGACTGTTTGTAAGAGAATAATTTCACCATGCATTTCCACTTCTCACGCGTGCCCATAGAAGCTCCATTGAACCACTGCCCCCTTGCCTTGTCCCATCCCGGCCATTGCTCCTTCTCCCTGCTCCTGTCTGGCAGACTAGGGAACAGTGGTCAGTCTGAAGAAGGGTTTCGGCCCGAAACATTGCCTATTTCCTTCGCTCCATAGATGCTCAGGTTCAAGTGAGTTTATTGTCATGTGTCCCTGTATAGGACAATGAAATTCTTGCTTTGCTTCAGCACACAGAACATAGTAGGCATTTACTACAAAGATAAGTGTGTCCATATACCATTATATAAACACACATGAATAAAGAAACTGATAGATGCTGCTGAACCTGCTGAGTTTCTCCAGCACTTTTGTCTACCTAGGGAACAGTGGGGTGGTTCAGAGATACACGGGCACATCGACACACCGAGTCCCCACCGACCATCAAGGTTCATGGTTTGTTTATTGCCACATGTACCAAGCAAGATGCAGTGAGATTCAGATTGCTTTTGTTCTATATTATCCCACTCTCTCATCCACTTCCGATGCACCCTGGGGCCGATTAACCTAAAGCCCACACGTCTTTGGGATGTGGGAGGAAACCGGAGCAAACCTCTGTGGAGCAAACATGTTCTTTACACAGAGGATGTGGGTGCTTGGAACTAGCTGTCTGGCGCGGTGGGTAAGGCTGGCACAATAGTGGCATTTAAAGACTTTTGGATAGGCACGTGGATATGGAGGGATAAGAATTCTGGTGGACAACGTCTGTGGAGGAAATGGGGAGAAGATGTTTCTGGCGGGGACTTCTCAAACCCGGTCCCGACCCAAAACATCGTCTGTCAATTCCTTCCCCAATGCCGTTTGACCCTCTGAGTTCCTCCAGCACTTTGTTTTTGCTCAAGATTACAACATCAGCAGTTTCTTGCTGTTTAGTAGATTTTTTTAATGCAGTCTTAGATCTGTTATCAAGGAGAGGTTGGGCAAAAGTTTGCACATTTTAAAATCTATTTACATATTTTAATTTCTCGAGTCTATGGGCAGGATGTCCAAATTATTTATTCTGCATTAGTAAATGTCTAGTGCTGCGGACAGCCACGTTAAGGGAAGTAAATGCAAACTAACAGGAAGTTGCAAACTCTTCTCTGTGTGTGTGTGTGTGTGTGTGTGTGTGTGTTTTTATTTTTAGGAATAGTTCAGCCAGCTGTAAAATACAATTTACAAAGTTTGGTCACTGACCTAATTAGTTTGCAAGCTGGGGATCTGGGTTAAGGCTGACAACATGTGACTCGTAGAGTAGATGGGACGAATCTAACTTGGTGATGGGAATATCAACCATTTTAAGCTGTGTCCACCTCGCACTTGCCAGGTAGGCTTTGTCCTGGTCCCACCTCTCCTCTCCAGCTTTCTCCCCACAATCAGTCTGGAGAAGGGTTCTGAATCAAAACGTTACCTGTCCATCCCTTCCTCACCTGAGTTCCCCCAGCACTTTGTGTTTTGCTCAAGTATTTTGGAGGGGGGAGGGGGCAGTGTGGAGGTGAGAGAAACTGTGTATTGCAAAACCAATAGTGCAGTGACCACATCTTTATGTCGCACCATTTAATTGTGACAAAATGACCACAATGAGCAACGTTGGGCAAAGGTTGACTAATAAGAGGTTTTAGCCGGGGAATTACAGAATGTTTGGGGGTTGGGCACCAGTGACAGAATAATTCAAATTGCGACATGCAGGATTAAAGTGGTGTAGAAGTGAGTGAGTTCAGTGGTTGGGAGGGGTGAAGCTGAGGAAGAATTTGAACATGTGGCTGGAAGTTTGATGCAGATGATAAATAGCACAGTAGTCGAGGCTTGGCCCAAGAAGATAAGTTTTCGGGTATGCCTGGAATTATTTATAGGACAAAACCTGTCCAACAGGTCCATGCAAGATAGACACAGAGTGCTGGAGTAACTCAGCAGGCCAGGCAGCATCGCTGCAGAAAAAGGATAGGTGACATTTTGGGTCAGGACCCTTCTTCAGACAAGTATTTATCTTCCCAAAGCCTCCTCCGTCTCCTGTTTATGTCACTCTGTCACAGAGTGATACAATGTGGAAACTGACCCTTCAGCCCAACTTACCCACACCAGCCAGCATGTCCCAGCTACGCTCATCTCACCTGCCTGCTTTTGGTCCATATCTCTCCAAAGCTGTCCTATACAAATACCTGTCTAACTGTTTCTTAAATGTTGTGACAGTCCCTGCCTCAACAACCTCCTCTGGCATACACCCGCCACCCTTTTTGTGGAAAAAGTCACCCCTCAGATTCCTCTTAAATCTTTTCCCCTTCACCTTAAACCTATGTCCTTTGGTCCTCGATTCACCTACTCTGGGCAAGAGACTCTGTGCATCTACCCGATCTATTCCCCTCATGATTTTATACACCTCTATAGGATCACTCCTCATCCTCCTGCGCTCCAAGGAATAGAGTCCCAGCCCACCCAACTTTGTACAGCTCACACCCTCTAATACTGGCAACATACCCCCAGTGAATCCTCTCTGTACCCTTTCCTGCTTGACAGCATCTTTCCTGCAACATGGTGTCCAGAACTGAACACAATATTCTAAATGCGCCCTCGCCAATATCTTATACAACTGCAACATGACCTCCCAACTTCCATACTCTATACTCTGACGTGAAGTCCAATGTGCCGAGCCATTTTGACCACCCTAAGTACCTGTGACTCCACCTTCAAGGAACCACTCTGCTAATCTTTCTTTCAATTCCTGTGTCTCTGAAGTGCGTACATATCTGATGTACATATCAGTGTCTGATTTAAGGTTCTCGACCTGAAACGTCACCTATACCATTTCTCCTGACATGCTGCCTGACTCTCTGAGTTACTCTGGTCCGTGAGAAATGGAAGAGGAAGTCAGGCAGGTGTTTGGGGGGGGGGGGGGAAACGACTTGTGCAAGGGAAGAAGTGGAATATTTATATCACTATTTGCAATGTTTCTGGAGGCCATGCTGCTGAGACCAAGAACATCATCTGTGTACATATGCCAGGTGAGTGACAAGAACTTGGGAAAAGTAGCACGAGATGTATTTGACCTGGCGGCGTGAGTGAGGCCTAAACGCAAAAACAAACGCTGGAAGAACTCTGTGGGTCAGGCAGCATCTGTGGAAGCAAAATGCTAGTCATAGACGGCACGGTGGGGCTGCGCTGGAGTTGCTGCCTCACAGCACCAGAGACCCGGGGTCGATCATGACTACGGGTGCTGTCTGTACGGAGTTTGCACGTTCTCCCTGTGACCCTGTGGGCTTTCTCTGGGTGCTCCGGTTTCCTCCCACACTCCAAAGACGTGTGGATTTGTAAGTTAGTTGGCCCATGTGATGTTGCCCCTTGTCTGTAAGGAGTGGATGCGAAGGTGGGAGAATATCGATGGTCGGCATGGATGGAAGGGCCATTTTCAATGCTGTACCTCCAAATAAACCCTTGGCCTGGCTCCAAACAGACAGTTCTGCATGGTTCGTCTGGGCTGGCCCAGGTTAGTTAGTAAAGGCAGTCACGGTGGCGCAGCAGTAGAATTGCTGCCTTACAGCCAATGCAGCGCCCGAGACCCGGGTTCGATCCCGACTACGGGCGCTGTCTGTATGGTGTTTGCACGTTCTCCCCGTGACCTGCGTGGGTTTTCTCCGAGATCTTCGGTTTCCTCCCACACTCCAAAAACCTACAGGTTTGTAGGTTAATTGGCTTGGTAAATGTACAAATTGTCCCTAGTGGGTGTAGGATAGTGTTAGTGTGCGAGGATCACTGGTTGGCACAGACCTGGTGGGCCGAAGGGCCTGTTTCCACGCTGTATCTTGTAAAGAATTGTTTAAAAGTGCATATTCATTACTGACGTGCACTTATTATTATTATTATTATTATCCCCAGTTAGTTTAAATGATATGTTTGTATGCAGTATCAACTTGTAAATAGGAACCACCCTGAAACTCAAACAAACTAGTACATTTGTAATTAGTAGTCAGACATGCGGTGAATTGCTACACGGACAATTTAACGTTTCTTCTTGAAAGGTCAGTGTTGTCTTCATTTCCTTTGCACCTTTCAACTACTTTTGCATCTGACGACTCGAATGTGAAGTAGTCACTTGTGGCACCGACTTTCACATGCTCGATCTTGCAAATTGGTCTGTGTTTGCTCAAGTAATATTGCCAAAGAGATTGAAAACTTTCAAAACGAGGAACTAGAGATCTGTGTAGAGAGGAAACGCAGATGCTATTTTACAGCGAAGATAGACATGAATTGCTGGAGTAACTCGGTGGAACAGGCAGCATCTCTGGAGAGAAGGAATGGGTGACGTTTTGGGTCTTCAATACAATACAATACAATACAATTTAATTTATTGTCATTTGGACCCCTTGAGGTCCAAACGAAATGTCGTTTCTGCAGCCATACATTACAAACAAATAGACCCAAGACACAACATAATTTACATAAACATCCATCACATTGCTGTGATGGAAGGCCAAAAAAACTTATCTCTCCACTGCACTCTCCCCCCCGATGTCAGAGTCAAAGTCAAAGCCCCCGGCGGGCGATGGCGAATTGTCCCGCGGCCATTAAAGCCACGCCGGGTAATGCAAGGTCGCGCACCGGGTCTTGATGTTAGAGCCCCCGGCGTGCGCTCGCAGAGTCCCGCAGCCATTCCAAGCCGCGCGGGGCGATGATGTAAGGCCCCGCTCCAGGAGCTCTTCAACCCCGCAACTCGGGCGGGAGAAGTCGCCGTTGCGGGAGCCCTGAAAAGCGGTCTCCCTCCAGGGACCCGCGGGCTCCCGGTGCCGCCGTCCGCCAAACCCGCAGTTGCAGCCTCCGAAACTCCGGGGGTTGGGTCGCAGCAGCGTCCACCACAGCTCCACCCGCTCTGGACTCGGCCAGCTCCGCGACGGTGAGGTGAGTAGTCGGCACCACAGCCCCCGGTCTTCCTGTTGGAGGCTGCTCCTCGTTGCAGCCCCAACGACAACGGAGACTCGACAAAGAAAAGGTTGGGTCTCCCGTGCAGGGAGAGATTTAAAAGTTACCCCCTCCCCCACCCCACCCCCCCACACACATACCCCAACAAAAAATAACAAAAACTACATAAAAACATAGACATAAAATAATAAAAACGCAGACGGACTGCAGAGGCCGCTGCTGACGAAAGTCGTGCCGCCCACCGAACCCATTCCTTCTCTCCAGAGATGCTTCCTGTCCCGCTGAGTTACTCCAGCATTTAGTGTCTATTTTTGAACTAGAGATCTGGTTTGTTAGTTTAGCTCATTATTGTCAGGTGTACCTTGGGTGCAGTGAAAAGCGTTTTTGTTGCGTGCTAATCAGTCAACTAAATGACTGTACATGATTACAATCGAGCTGTTCACAGTGTACAGATACAGGATAAAGGATATAATGTTTAGTGCAAGGTAAAGTACGATTAAAGATAGTCCATGGGTCTCCAATGAGGAAGATGAGAGATCAGGTCCATTCTCAAGTTGTGGAGAGGTTGGTTCAGTTGCCTGATAATAATAATAATAAATTTTATTTTCAGGCGCCTTTCAAAATCTCAAGGACACCTTACAGAAATTAACAGAAGAGAAAAAACGTATAGTCGGAATAAAATAAATAATAAGGACATCACCAATACACAAATTAAAGACAGAAATCGCTCCAAAGACAAAAAATCAAAAAACACAATGTGAAAGAGAGAGCAGCGGCAACTAAAGCGCGCCAGCGTCCACTCTCCCTTCCGACAGCCATCTTGGACACAGACTAACATATTAACTTACACACAGGAAAAAATCATCCCCCCACAATGGTTACCACTGTGGGGGAAGGCACAATGTCCAGTCCCCATCCCCAGTTCACCCAAAGTCAGGCCTATTGAGGCCACCGCTATTGCCTCTACGGAGGCCCGATGTTCCTGGCCGTTCTGGCCGGGTGGTGGTGCCCCGGCGTCGGGAGAGTCCTCTCAGCGGCTGGGCCACCTGGAACGGCCGCTTCCTAGCTGGGGACCGCGGCTTCCGAAGCCGACAAGGCCGTGCTGGTTTGGAGCTCCCAGGCTCCCGATGTTAAAGTCGGCGCCGCCCGCTCCGCTCCGCAGGCCGGAGGTGTTGAACACGGCGGTCACAGCTCACTGGAGCTCCAGCGCGTCGATCCAGCGCGGCGACCCAGGCAAGGCATCGCCCGCTCCGCTCCACGATAGCGCTCCAGCGCTGTGCCGCCACCGAGGCCGAGGTGCTGGGCGGTCCCCGCCAGGAAACGGCGCTCCACGCCCGCTGGTAGGCCACGAGGGCAGGTCGACGGGGCAGCCCGGAGAAAAAGCTGCCTCACCGACCAGGTAGGGTCCTAGAAGTAAAATTACCCCCTACCCCCCACATTAAAAAGTCAATTTCTCCAAAGGACGAAGCACAGGAATTACTAAAAACTTCCCAAAAAAAAAGCGAATTAAACGGACTGGTTAGCAGCCGTTCCCCAAGATGGCTCCTCCTCCTCCTCCTGATAACAGCAGGGTAGAAACTATTTATACCTCTTGACCCAAAACGTCACCTATCCATATTCTCCAGAGATATTGCCGTGCCTGCTGAGTTACTGCAGTGCATTGTGCCTTTTTTAGATTAAAACCCGTTTTCAGTTAGTGGCATTGGAAACTTCAAGGGCCTGTCCCACTTACGTGTTTTTTTTCAGCGACTGCCGGCACCCGTCATAGTCGCAGCAGGTCGCCGAAAATTTTCGACATGTTGAAAATCCAGCGGTGACCAGAGAAAGGTGCAACTCTTTGGGCGACTACTCACGACCATACAGGCGTCACGTGTCGACATGTCGCGGGGTGACGCCTGTTTGGTCGTGAATAGTCGCCCAAAGAGCCGTACCCTTTTCTGGTCGCCAAAGGATTTTCAACATTTTCAGCGACCTGCTGCGACTATGAAGGGTGCTGGCAAGTCGCCGAAAAAATTGCATAAGTGGGACAGGCCCTTAAGCTTCAGTCTCAACTGATAGTCGAAGGGTTTAAAATCTTTCTTGGAGGACTTGCACTGTGTCAATGCATAGCTACCGTAGAATGTGCCATCAGTTGGTTTGAACTAGCAACCAGTTATAATTAGCACCAAATTACCTCTTTGCACTGAGCATAAATGTTAAATGATCTTAGCAAATTTGCAGATGACACAAAGCTGGGTGGCAGTGTGAACTGTGAGGAGGATGCTATGAGGATGCAGGTTGACTTGGACAGGTTGGGCGAGTGGGCAGATGCATGGCAGATGCAGTTTAATGTGCATATATGTGAGGTTATCCACTTTGGTGGCAAAAACAGGAAGGCAGATTAATATCTGAATGGTGTCAAGTTGGAAAAAGGGGAAGTACAATCAGATCTGGTGGTCCTTGTTCATCAGTCACTGAAAGTAAGCATGCAGGTACAGCAGGCAGTGAAGAAAGCGAATGGCATGTTGGCCTTCATAACAAGAGAAGTTGAGTATAGGAGCAAAGAGCTCCTTTTGCAGTTGTACAGGGCCCTGGTGAGACCACACCTGGAGTATTGTGTGCAGTTTGGGTCTCTGGCGCTGTAAGGCAGCAACTCTACCACTGTGCTACCTATGTGGAGGACAGACTGGTGCTGACCTTTGACCCGACTGACCCAGTTCTGTAATGACTACATGTTTCACATTTACTGTTTTGCAGTTAGATTTACGAAGGGGGTGTGTCACTGTTGAAATTAAGGTCATTGTTGGGGAAATAATTGGCCCTTTGATCAGCTGCTTCTATTTCCCTCCCTTGTGGTTCATTTGTGGTATATTATTAGCGGAACAATCTAGTGGACGTGTTGGAAGAACAAACAGTTCAAGGCGAGAGGGGAAAGATATCATTGGAACCCGAGGGGCAACTTTTTCACTTGGATAGTGGTGGGTGTGTGGAACGAGCTGCCAGAGGAGGTAGTTGAGGCTGGGACTATCCGAACATTTAAGAAACAGTTAGACAGGTACATGGATAGGACAGGTTTGGAGGGATATGGACCAAATGCAGGCAGGTGGGACTAGTGTAGGTGGGACATGTTGGCTGGTGAGGGAGGTGGCTGGTAACCGAGTGATGATTCTGCACAAACTAGCCCAGGGCTGTCTATTGGCATATTTGTAGGCATTCTCAGTGGCCGTAGCAATGTCTAATTAAACGTTGCCGTTCCTGGCAGCCTTCCTACCCTCTACATCAGGTACTGCTGCTTGTACAGTGGAAAACTGAAGCATTGCTGTGTAAACAAATACTGCGTTGTTCTCGGGCAGGCAGGAGGCTTGCATACCAACCAGCATACGTAATGTCAGACCAGTTTAATCTGCCTGATCGACTTGGATCAGAGCCTGAAGCCAAACATATGCAAGTGAGCTAGAATCCTGTCATAGTCGTACAGCAAGGAAACCGGCCCTTCGGCCCATCTAGTCCATGCCGACCAATGTGCCCCATCTACACTGGTCCCTCCTAGCTACATTTGGCCCGTATCCCACCAAACCTGTCCTATCCATGTACAGACACAGGATGTCGGAGTAACTCAGCGGGTCAGGCAACATCTCTGGAGATAAAGAATTGGAATTTAATTATGACAATCAGAATATAGAAGTACTTTAATACAGCACAGCTTGCATGAATAATACACCTTCACTGTCCCACAAAGATATATTATTTGAAAATCAAATTTGAAGATGAGGAGAAAGGAAAAGTGAAATATAAATGATTAAGAAGGAACTGCAGATGCTGTTTTAAACAGAAGATAGACACAAAGTACTGGAGTAGCTCAATGCGTCAAGGGTCTGTCAGACTTACGTGATTTTTTTCCGTGGCTTGCCGGCACCCGTCATAGTCGCGGCAGGTCTCTGAAGATTTTCAACGTGTTGAAAATCCAGCGGTGACCAGAAAAAGGTGCGACTCTTTGGGCGACTACTCACGACCATACAGGCGTCACGTATCGACATGTCGTCACGTATGGCATCCAGAACCAGGGGCCACAGTTTGAGAATAAGGGGTAAGCCATTTAGAACGGAGACGAGGAAACACTTTTTCGCACAGAGAGTTGTGAGTCTGTGGAATTCTCTGCCTCAGAGGGCGGTGGAGGCAGGTTCTCTGGATGCTTTCAAGAGAGAGCTAGATAGGGCTCTTAAAGATAGTGGAGTCAGGGGATATGGGGAGAAGGCAGGAACGGGGTACTGATTGGGGATGATCAGCCGTGATCACATTGAATGGCGGTGCTGCCTCAAAGCGCCGAATGGCCTACTCCTGCACCTATTGTCTATTGACGCCTGTATGGTCATGTCGACACGTGACGCCTGTATGGTCGTGAGCAGTCACCCAAAGAGTCGTACCTTTATCTGGTCGCCGCTGGATTTTCAACGTTGAACATTTTCGGCGACCTGCTGCGACTATGACGGGTGCCGGCAAGTCGCCGAAAAAATCACGTAAGTGGGACAGGCCTCGTGCAGCATCTCCGGAGAAAAAGAATAGATATTTTTTTTTTGGGGTCGAGATGCTTCTGAATGTAAAGCCTGGGGGAGGGGTATAGGTGGACCGAAACAGGGGAGAACTGCAACTTTGTTGAGAGGCTTAATTTTCACGCACAGTGGCTAATTGACACGTCTGCTGAATGAAAGGAATGTGCTGCCTTGTTAGAGTAGCTGGCTTTCATGTGAGAGTCAGATCTGCCGATCCAGTATCTGGGGAGATTAACTGATGCCACTTTGAATGCAAGCAGGACTGTTCTCCTCTTGATCCTGCCTAATCTTTTCCATGTGTCACAAAAGCTTTATCCTGGTTTACTAAATACCTGCTTTACGGGATCTTGCTTTGCACATCTGGACATGCAGGTTTGTAGATTAATTGGCTTGGTATAATTGTAAATTGTCCCCAAAGTGCATAAGATAGTGTTAAGGGCCTGTCCCACTTGGCAATTTTTTTTCGCCGACTGCCCGCATCATTGACTGACGGTAGACAAAAGTGCTGGAGAAACTCAGCGGGTGCATCGGCATCTATGGAGCGAAGGAAATAGGCAACGTTTCGGGCCGAGAATGTGTGTGAGTGATTGGTGGTGGTCGGAGGGGCCGTAGGCGCAGATTGGCAGCCACGCTTCCGTCAGTCTGCCCCAGGGCAACTGTGGCTACAGAAGTAGCTTACCACCACCGAGTGTGACTGAGGAGTGAATGAATAATGCGATGTAAAGCGCCTTGAGTATTAGAAAGGCGCTATATAAATCCCATCCATTATTATTATTATTACTTCAGTCTGAAGGAAATAGGCAACGTTTCGGGCCGAAACCCGGAAGGGTTTCGACCCGAAACGTTGCCTATTTCCTACGCTCCATAGATGCTGCTGCACCTGCTGAGTTTCTCCAGCACTTTTGTCTACCTTCGATATTCCAGCATCTGCAGTTCCTTCTTAAAACATCATTGACTGACGTATCGGGTCACTGGAAAACACGTGGCGTGACCACGTATCGACGCGCGCTGTTTTTTCAAGTGTCGCAACGTTTTTTTGTCTCCGCTGGATTTCGAAATGTTCCAAATCTTTGCCTGATATGAAGCCGGCAGTCGCCGAAATAATCGGCAAGTGGGACAGGCCCTTTGGTGTGCTGGGATCACTGGTCGGCGCGGACTCGGTGGGCTGAAGGACCCGTTTCCACAGTGTATCTCTAAACTAAACCAGCGTGTTATTTGGGTCTGTGGTTTGAAATGAGGTGTGGGCCACTATTGTTCATCTCTGTGGCTGTTACACTACTTAACTCTGCACCTTGGTGATTGCCAGTCACCCCTCCCGGACACTCCTTCCCCCCCCAGAAAAATTACAGTTTGTACATGTATATATTTTACTGTTCCATTATTCTATGTTCGCTCTTCTGGGGAGATGCTAACTGCATTTCGTTGTCTCTGTACTGTACACTGCACATGACAATTTGGTCTCCAAATCTGAGGAAGGACATTATTGCCATAGAGGGAGTGCAGAGAAGGTTCACCAGACTGATTCCTGGGATGTCAGGACTGTCTTATGAAGAAAGACTGGATAGACTTGGTTTATACTCTCTAGAATTTAGGAGATTGAGAGGGGATCTTATAGAAACTTACAAAATTCTTAAGGGGTTGGACAGGCTAGATGCAGGAAGATTGCTCCCGATGTTGGGGAAGTCCAGGACAAGGGGTCACAGCTTAAGGATAAGGGGGAAATCCTTTAAAACAGAGATGAGAAGAACTTTTTTCACACAGAGAGTGGTGAATCTCTGGAACTCCCTGCCACAGAGGGTAGTCGAGGCCAGTTCATTGGCTATATTTAAGAGGGAGTTAGATGTGGCCCTGGTGGCTAAGGGGATCAGAAGGTATGGAGAGAAGGCAGGTACGGGATACTGAGTTGGATGATCAGCCATGATCATATTGAATGGCGGTGCAGGCTCGAAGGGCCGAATGGCCTACTCCTGCACCTAATTTCTATGTTTCTATGTTTCTATAAAGATTGAATCTGAATCTGTAGGATTCATTGCCACAGACAGCTGTGGATGCCAAGTCAATTGATAGTTTTAGATGTGTTCAAAAGGGAACTGCAGATGCTGGAATATCGAAGGTACACAAAATTGCTGGGGAAACTCAGCGGGTGCAGCAGCATCTATGGAGCGAAGGAAATAGGCGACGTTTCGGGCCGAAACCCTTCTTCAGACTGGTGGGGGTGGGGGGGGGAGAAGGAAGGAAAAGGGGAGGAGGAGGAGGAGCCCGAGGGCGGGCGGATGGGAGGGTGGGAGGAGACAGCTAGAGGGTTAAGGAAGGGGAGGAGACAGCAAGGGCTAGCAAAATTGGGAGAATTCAATGTTAATGCCATCCGGTCGCAAGGTCCCCAGACGGAATATGAGGTGCTGTTCCTCCAATTTCCGCTGTTGCTCACTCTGGCAATGGAGGAGACCCAGGACAGAGAGGTCGGATTGGGAATGGGAGGGGGAGTTGAAGTGCTGAGCCATCGGGAGTTCAGGTAGGTTATTGCGGACTGAGCGGAGGTGTTCGGCGAAACGATCGCCCAACCTACGCTTAGTCTCCCCGATGTAAATCAGCTGACATCTAGAGCAGCGGATGCAGTAGATGAGGTTGGAGGAGTTTTAGATGTTTGGCAGAGATAGATAGATTCTTGAACAGTGCGGGAGTCAGGGGGTTATGGGGAGAAGATTGAATCTGAATCTAATCACGTGGGTGCATGTTGGGTCACCTCATTGAGTTTGACTGAATGAATCTATGGAATTGTGGAGAGTTAGTGCTTGAAGAATGTATAATATCGAGGCAGTAGAGGTCTCCCTCTCTGGGACAGGTGCCAGGGTCCAAATTATTCCAGGCGTCGTGTTTGTTTGCCTGTCTCATGGAACTTTGAACCCTTGCGCCGTGGCCCAGATAACAACTACTGTACAAGTGGAAAACCTATCTCAATGTAAAACCTCCAATGGCCTGGAACTTTGGTGCTAGATTGGTGGATTTTCTGGACTATTGGGTCTCTTCCCTCCCTGGGATCCCAGGTCAACTCTGTAGAAGGTGTCCAACCCGAAATGTCACCTGTTCCTTTTCTCCAGAGTTGCTGCCTGATCCGCTGAGTTACTGCAACTTGTTGTGTCTGCGGTTTAAATTGGCATCTGCAGTTCCTTCCTACACAACCTTTTTGCTTTTTTAACATTCTCAATCCACTAACTTATTTTTTTTTTTTTAAATATGGTTTTCTACATCTCGTCCACAAGAGAAGGAAGCCATCGTTACAAAATAAACATGTTTATTCTGGGGAACGGTCCTGACCTGAAACGTCACCTATCCATGTTCTCCACAGATGCTGCCTGACCCGCTGAGTAACCATATCACCTTGTTTCTGATTTTTGAAAACCAGCATCTTGTGCCCACCTATAATTTATTATCTAACAAATGGGCTGCTCACAAAATCAAGTAGAAAACTCTGAGAAAACGATATAAGATGATTAGTTAATGACTTTACAGCTCAACCACCTGTTGCTTTATATCGGTTGTGTGTCCTGTAGATTGTGCCCAGAACAATCAACTCTTCAACTAGGTTTCATGCCTTGGGGCCCTCTGTAGATTCTTGAAGCGCCGCGCCTCTCATTACCTGACCATCGACCTTCTTTTTAAGGCTTTAATTACTGCAGAACTCACTTGCCCTCATCTCTCTCTCTCCTCTCTGCTGACCCCCTGACCTCCCTCAGCCCCTTAGGCACTTTATGATCCTGAGTTGGGTCGTATGAATGAATGGAAATGTTTGCACGATGTGCACTGTCCATGGCAAGTTGGGATGGTCCCTGTGATGGTGAGTGCTTCCTCCTTTGTCCCAAATACGTGTGGGTTTTGTAGGTTAATTGGCCGAGTGTGTAGGAAATGGATATAAAAGTGGGGCAACATAGAACTAGTTTGCACGGGTGGACTGGGTGGGCCTGTTTCCATGCTGTATCTCAAGTGAGGTCTTGCCTTGGGTGGTACATGGACCATCATTGAGGGTAGAACCAGTCTATGGCAAGGCCAACCCTTGATGTAGTGAGGTAAGGGTTGGTAGGATGCGATCTTGTCAAGTGGACGTTACGACATAACCATGGGTAACAAGGCTGGGACATAATCTGATCTCTCTGCCCCAAGGATGCCTGTAGACTTCTGTCTCACCCATGTGTCTTGTTTCATTGTCCTATCTGGGACACATGACAATAAACTCACTTGAACTTGTCTAGTTTTGTTCCGTGTGTGCTGGAGAGTTAGTTTCATAGATGAGCTCGTTCATACAACATTTAGCTGGGCAGGGAAGAGATGAAAGCCAGCGGGGTTGACCAGGCAAGTCTTCCCTTTAGTTTAGGGATACATCATGGATGCAGATCCTTTGGCCCACCGAGTCCACGCTGACCATTGTCCACACTAGTCCTACATTGTCCCACACTTGTATCCACTTCCTACACACCAGATGTTTAAGAAGGAACTGCAGATGCTGGAAAATCAAAGGTAGACAAACATGCTGGAGAAACTCAGCGGGTGCAGCAGCATCTATGGAGCGAAGGAAATAGGCAACGTTTCGGGCTGAAACCCGTAAGGGTTTCGGCCCGAAACGTTGCCTATTTCCTTCAGTCTGAAGAAGGGTTTCTCAGCGGGTGCAGCAGCATCTATGGAGCGAAGGAAATAGGCAACGTTTCGGGCAGAGACCCTTCTTCAGACTGATGTGACTGATCATCTTCAGACTGATCATCCTATCAAAGTATAGTTCAATCATTAACCAAGTGGAGATAACATCCCTGAAGTTTGAAGTTTCCCCATCAGTCTGAAGAAGGGTCTCGACCCAAAACGTCGCCTATTTCCTTCGCTCCACAGATGCTGCCTCACCCGCTGAGTTCTTACACAACAGAGGCAATTTACAGAGGCCAATTAACCTATGAAACCCACACGTATTTAGACAATAGACAATAGGTGCAGGAGTAGGCCATTCGGCCCTTCGAGCCATTCAATGTGATCATGGCTGATCATCCCCAATCAGTACCCCGTTCCTGCCTTCTCCCCATATCCCCTGACTCCGCTATTTTTAAGAGCCCTATCTAGCTCCCTCTTGAAAGCATCCAGAGAACCGGCCTCCACCGCCCTCTGAGGCAGAGAATTCCACATTTGGGATAAGGGGTGGAAACTGGAGCACCCGGAGGAAATACCTCACCATCACAGAGAGAACGTGTCAACTCCACACAGGCAGTGAGTCCGAGGTCAGGATCAAACCCGTGTGTCTGGCTGCATCATTGAGCCGACCTCCAACTCTTTTAATGAAACCGATTACATGCAAATCTTGGGTTACAAGGAAGTCGAATTGATTTGAATGGAAGCTGGTCTTTCTGTGAAAGCGACTTGATTGTATTATCAACAGTAAGAGGTGTTTGTTGGTCAAACATGGATAGTTTCCCCATGCACTGTGGCGGGGAGAGGGAAAGAGCCGCCATCATTCTGAGAGGAACAAACAAAAACAAAGACAAAACGCTGGAGTAACTCAGCAGGACAGGCAGCATCTGTGGAGAGAAGGAATGGGCGACGTTTCGGGTCGAGACCCCTCTTCAGACTGATGGAGAAACTTTAAACTTCAGGGATGTTTTCTCCATGGTGAATGAGGAGTGGAGTAGACTTTGATAGGATGATGTCATGGTTTCGACACGAGCTGCACTACAAAAGAGATTATGTTCCGACAGTAATCTGATGCTGACTATATTCTTCAATTACATTTACATGCACTGCTGATGTAAAGACAATACCGAGACACATCAGGGGTATAAGCTCTTCATCCCAAATCATCCATGCCTGTCTCAGTTAGCCCCATTTCCCCACATTTTGCCCATATCCCCTTCAGCCTCCTCTATCCATATACCTTTAGTTCTATATGTTGGAAGGAACTGGTTTAAACTGAAGTCAGTCATAAAATGCTTGAGTAACTCAGCGGGACAGGCAGCATCTCTGGAGAGAAGGAATGGGTGACATTTCGGGTGTAGACCCTTCTTCTGCTGTTACAGTGGGTAACATGTTACAGCTATATTTAATTAATCATGGTTCAAGTTAAAGTGATCCCCTTTGCTTGTACATAATCCACATCTCTCTATACACCCTGCACATGCCTTTCTAAAAACCTCTTTAAAAGCCTTATTCTATCTGCCTCCACTACCACCCCTGGTAGAATCGCTGCCTCACAGCACCAGAGACCCGGGTTCAATCCTGACAACGGGTGCTGTCTGTACGGAGTTTGTACGTTCTCCCTGTGACCTGCGTGGGTTTTCTCTGGGTGCTCCGGTTTCCTCCCACACTCCAAAGACATGCAAGTTTGTAGGTTAATTGGCTTTGGTAAAATAGTAAATTGTCCCTTGTGTGTGTAGGGTAGTGCGAGTGTACGGGGTGATCGCTGACAGGCGCAGACTCAGTGGGCCTGTTCCCATGCTGTATCTCTACAAGTCATAAAGCTGATACAAACCAGCTCGTTCTTCTCCCCTTTAGATTTCAGAATAATTGTGTTTCTGCCTTCAGTATTGAGCTTCCTAACACGATGCGCTCAGGGTCAGTTCCGTACTTGCAGAGAGAGCTTGCCAGAGAGGAGAGAATGTGCAGGGCAAATGGGATTGCTCTCCCAATTGGCTGCTGTGAACTCGATGGGCCGAATGGCCTAACTCTGTACCGATAAATAAGTGTGAGGTCCTCCAATATTTGTTGCACCCCACCCGATGTTGACCTGGTGGACTGACTATCACTCTCTAGGTGTGTACTTGATCTATTCTAATATTGTAGAATATGAATCATGTGTGGACATATTACATTAGTTGCATAACCACATTTTTTTGATTTTGTTTACAATCTCTCGTTACCTTGATTCCTCCCTCCTTTCCGAATTCCATTCAAGCTTCCCGCCCCCTTGCCTAAACACTTTAAACCCACCCGTGCAAGGATATTGGTCTTCCCAAGGACATGCCCCAGGAATCTAAAGCCCTCCATCCTACAAACCCTTCTTGCTTGTCGGCTCAAACTTCTCATCTTTTGTTGAGCAGAAACAAGAAACTGGAGATGCTGGTTTACGGTACTGGGGCAATGCCCGTCCCACTTAGGAAACCTGAACGGAAACCTCTGGAGACTTTGCGCCCCACCCAAGGTTTCCGTGCGGTTCCCGGAGGTTGCAGGTGGTTGCCGGAGGTTGCAGGTAGTGGAAGCAGGTAGGGAGACTGACAAAAACCTCCAGGAACCGCACGGAAACCTTGGGTGGGGCGCAAAGTCTCCAGAGGTTTCCGTTCAGGTTTCCTAAGTGGGACAGGGGCTTAACTCAGTGGCTCAGGAAGCTGGATAGGTGACATTTTTGGTCGGGACCCTTCTTTAAATTGATTGTGGTGAGGGGGTTAGAAAGCTGGAAGAGGGCTTTTTCCCTTGTGTCCCATCCAGACTTGCACCTATTTCTCCTTTACTCCTTCCTTTCAATCTGCATTCCTTCCTCCAGCTTCACAATTTGCAACTCTTCCAATCTTTTAAGGTTATGTTCTGTGTTTTCATCTCTGCCCCTTCGTCCGATCATCTGCTTATCAACTCCCGCTCTGCTCCCCCTCACCTGTATCCACCTATTACTTGCCAAGGTAGACACAAAAATGCGGGAGTAACTCAGCGGGACAGGCAGCATCTCTGGAGAGAAAGAATGGGTGACGTTTCGTGTCGAGACCCTTCTTACTTGCCAAGCTTTGTCCAGCCCTTCTCTTCTCTCTTCCAGCCGCCTTCATCCACAAACCCCCCCCCCCCCCCCCCCCCCTCATCCCTAATTCACCATCAGGTTGAAGAAGGGTCCTGACCTGAAACGTCACCTATCCATGATCTCCTGATCCAGATGTCACCTAACCCAGTGATTCCCAACCTGGAGCCATATCATGGCAAATTTCAGGGGGGGGGGGGGTCCACAGAAAAATGTTGGGATTTAGGGGGCCACAGGTTCAATGAAGGGGGTCACAGAGCTACCACCCTGTTGCCTCCTAAATATCAGTTCTAATAAATTTAAATCTATGTAGTTGAAATATTTTTGATGTTTGTGGAATAGAATAAAAGAGAATATATCTGCAATTAATAGACACTGATATTTTTATGGATGGTATAATATTGAAGTACTTTTTTTACCTCTAATAATAGAAACATAGAAACATAGACAATAGGTGCAGGAGTAGGCCATTCGGCACTTCGAGCCTGCACCGCCATTCAATATGATCATGGCTGATCATCCAACTCAGTATCCTGTACCTGCCTTCTCTCCATACCTCCTGATCCCTTTAGCCACAAGGGCCACATCTAACTCCCTCTTAAATATAGCCAATGAACTGTGTGGCCTCAACTACCTTCTGTGGCAGAGAATTCCACAGATTCACCACTCTCTGTGTGAAAAATGTTTTCCTCATCTCGGTCCTAAAAGATTTCCCCCTTATCCTTAAACTGAATATCGGGGGGGGGGGGGGGGCACAGAAAAATTAAAAGATCCCAAGGGGGCCATGAGCTAAAAAAGGTTGGGAACCACTGGCCTAGCCCACCCAGTTACTCTGGCATTTGATATCTTTACTTGTCATGTTGGTGCCTACGTGCCTTATCATTTTTTTGTCCTAACCACTCTCTCCTCTCCCCCCCACACCCCACCAGATGGCACAAGCTTCAGTCCAGGCAGGGTAAGAAGGAGAAGGAACGAGGGGAGATCGAGGTGGACATCAGGTTTGTGAGGAACAATATGACGGCCAGCATGTTCGACCTCTCCATGAAGGACAAGTCCAGGTCGACTCTCGGCAAGCTGAAGGACAAGTTGAAGGGAAAGAAGAAGGATGGGTTCTCTGACTCCGCCTCAGCCATTGTCCCCAGCATCAGTACCCCAGTGGACAGCGATGATGAGAACATGGTAGCGGGGCAGAAGAAGAAGAAGAAATCCAAGCTGAAGATGCTGTTCCCCAAATCCAACCTGCAGCGGACATCCCTGTCGCAGTCCATGTCCGTCATCCCCACCGGCCCATCCTCTCCAGCTGACCTCAACAAGGAAGCTCGCACCTTCGCTGATGAGGACTTCACTGAGATACAGCTGCACACCTCCCCTGAAGGTAAAACAGTGCGAATTACAACAAACCGTGTGTTAATACATTATAAGGTTATATAATGCGCATAAATAACTGCACTTTTTTTTAAATTAATTGTATTTTAACTTGTATTTTAACTTGTATTTTAACTTGTTAAGTATGGAAGCCATTTGAGGAAATGTGTGGTGTTATGTCTGTCTTGAAGCTGTCGTGGCACTGTAATTTCCTGTAAAGGATTATTAAAGGTATAATCAATCAATCAATCAATACTACAAGACCATTTACAACACGATTCAATCTTGATCTTATGAACACTTCATGATGGCGGGTTCGATAGAACCCGCCATCATGAAGTGCTCATAAGTGATTGGCCATTCGGCCCATCAAGTCCACTCCCCCATTCAATCACGGCTGATCTATCTCTCCCTCCGAACCCCATTCTCCCCATAACCCCTGCCACCCGTACCAATCAAGAATCTATCCATCTCTGCCATTAAAAATGCCCATTGACTTGGCCTCCACAGCCTTCTGTGACAAAGGGGCTTCTGAGGCAGCAACTCTACCCTGAACCAGTTGCCTGCAAGGGCAGCACAATAGCACACTGGTAGTGCCTGACCTGGGGTACTGTCTGTGTAGAGTTCTAATCCAATGTCTTCATTCCCACAGGGAGTTTGTCGGCCTTCTCGAAGGCTGGTGAATCTTTCTGCCATGCTGGGGTTCAAGAGAGTTTATTGTCATGTGTCCCTGATAGGACAATGAGATTCTTGCTTTGCTTCAGCACAACAGAACATACATAGATACATAGAAAATAGGTGCAGGAGTAGGCCATTCGGCCCTTCGAGCCTGCACCGCCATTCAATATGATCATGGCTGTACTACATTGACTACAAAACAGATCAGTGTGTCCATATACCATTAAATAAATATATACACACATGAATAAATAAACTGATAAAAGTGCAAATAACAGATAATGTTCCAAGCCAGGTTTAATAGCCTGATGGCTGTGGGGAAGTAGCTATTCCTGAACCTGGTCGTTGCAGTCTTCAGGCTCCTATAGACGGTGGGTGAGGCTGAGTCTAACATTTTGTGTCTGCCTTCTATGTGAAGCAGTATCTGCATATTATTGGGGTCCATGTGGGAAGGGATTGCCACACAGAGGGCTGTAATTGTCACCACTTGTGTTTGCAGAGGAGGACGCGAGCAAGGATATGCATGTACCGAAGATCATGGGCCACAAAAGGTCTTCTAGTGAAGACACCAAGCAGCTGACTCTGGCCCCATCCACGGCGGGGAAGAAGGAGACCCTGTCGTTGTTCAGTGGCCTGAGGCCAAAGAGTGACCCTGTGTCGCAGTCCAATCTCTGCATCAACGGCAGCCATGTGTACGCAGAGGAACCCAACCCCATTCTCCACTCCAAACCAAAGAGCGATTCGAAGTTGCAGTCCAACAGCCAGTTCTACGCCTCTCTGGAGGACCTACCTTCCAAGTTGTCCCCCTCTCCCTTGGAGACCCAACCGCACGCGGGCTTCAGTGACCAAGCCTTGAAATCTGTCGCCCCGCCCGGCCCCCAGCGACTCGGCAGCACTGGTGACCTGACCGTTGTCCAGAGGCCGGATGGGCCAAAGGAGAAGGACACCGGATTCTCCAGGAGCTCCGGGAAGGAAGAGGAGGGGGGTAAAAACGCGGACTCCTCCAACGCCCCTGGAGCAGGTTCAAAGCCCCTCAACCCCTTTGAGGAAGGGATCAAGGAAGAGGAGCGGATCGCTCGGCCAGTGCCCAAGGCGGAGGTGGTTAAAGACGAAGGGGTGACCAAAAAGGAGGAGCCCAAACGTGGGGGCTTAATGTCCCTGTTTCCCAGGAAGACCGAGGCCGTCAAAGCTTCCAACACAAAGGAGCCACTGAACCCCTTTGACACAGTGGAGGCAAAGAAGCCACCATCCTCCTCGGTGTGGTCAACCAGGACTGCAGCCATCAAACCCAAGTAAGTCTTGCCTTGTCTTTGCAATGGACTTAGAGGGAGGTGGGATTTCACTTCCGGGGGAGAAGCGGTAGAGTTGCTGCCTTACAGCGCTTGCAGCGCCGGAGACCCGGGTTCGATCCCGACTACGGGCGCTGTCTGTACGGAGTTTGTACGTTCTCCCCGTGACCTGCGTGGGCTTTCTCTGAGATCTTCAGTTTCCTCCCACACTCCAAAGACGTGCAGGTTTGAAGGTTGATTGGCTTGGTGTAAGTGTGTGTAAATTGTCCCTAGTGTGTGTGTAGGGTAGTGTTAGTGTGCGGGGATCGCTGGTCGGTGCGGACTCGGTGGGCCGAAGGGCCTGTTTCTGCACTGTATCTCTAAACTAAACAAATGTGGGATGTGGTACCGTTGATGCCAGTCTGCAGCCAACACACACTCAACAGTTGGTTCCTTGAGAGGTCCATCTTCATTCACAGCTTGTTGGGCCGAGTCGCTGAGCCAAGCCCAGCCAAGCCAAGCGGCCCATGTCACAATGTTCAGTGCAGGGTGGAGCCCTGTCTTTACCCTCTGGCTGATGGGACATGTCATTCTTTCATGCAGCAGCAGAACAGGCCTACAATGTTGAAGATAAATACAAAGTGTGTTGAATTAACCCAGCGGGTCAGGCAGCATCTGTGGAGAACATGGATAGGTGACGTTTCACAGAGTGCTGGAGTAACTCAGCGGGTCAGGCAGCATCTATGGAGCTAAGGAAATAGGCAATGTTTCGGGCCAAAACCCGTAAGGGTTTCGGCCCGAAACGTTGCCTATTTCCAGAAGGATTTCGGCCCGAAACGTTGCCTATTTCCTTAGCTCCATAGATGCTGCTGCACCATAACTCAGTGGGTCAGGCAGCATCTGTGGAGAACATGGATAGGTGACGTTTCACAGAGTGCTGGAGTAACTCAGCGGGACAGGCAGCATCTGTGGAGAACATGGATCGGGTTGAGACCGTTCTTCAGACTGATTGTGGGGTGGGGGGGGGGGGCAGGAGACAGCGTGGCAGGTACTGAGTGGATGTAGGCGAGGGGAGGGGGGTTTACGATAGGCAGATGTTTGGAACTAAGACCAGGGATAAAAGCAGAAGATGTGAGATGGGTTTGAAGAGTAGCAGTTAAACACTCTTGCCTCGTATAGAATCTGGGTGGGGAAAGCATGGGAGTGGACATTCGGCCCATCTTGCCAATACTGGCCTTGGGAGAGTGGTCCTATTATGGATGGGGAGGAGATGAAGGTACACTATGAACGTTCCTCTGGCTTCCCCCCCTACACTCGGTTGCTCTGCGTCTTTGGGAGGTTACTGCTGGCTTGTCTGGGCAAGTGGCCTCTCCGGCCCTTGCATGGGAACCAAGTGGCAGTTGTCCAAAGTGGCTCGCTGGACGATGGAAACTGGCCAGGCTGCCGTTTCTGTTTGGAGAAATGTGCAAGTGGCCAAAGTAAGATGCAGCGTTGAAATGACCAGGTTTACAACACAGCAGGAGATCACGATAGCCTTGTGGAGCACGGTGGCACAGCGGTAGAGTTGTGGCCTCACTCACAGCGCCAGAGACCCGGGTTCAATCCTGATTTATGACTGCTGTCTGTACGGAGTTTGCACTCTTCCCCCCCCTGTGACCACGTGGGTTTTCTCCGGGTGCTCCGGTTTCCTCCCACATTCCGCAGACGTACAGGTTTGCAGGTTAATTGCCTTCTGTAAATTGTCCCTGATGTGCAGGAAGGAACTGGTGTGCGGGTGATTGCTGGTCGGTATGGAGCTGGTGGGGATCGGGTCTTCTGCAGCAGCGTTGTGCTCGGGTCTTGGGTCATTTAGTCTTCTGTTAACTGCACTAACTTGGCCTGAGGGTCCTCAGCAGTGAGCAAAGGTTGAGTGGATCAAATCTGACAGGTATTGGCCCTCAGGGCAGCTCAGTGACACAGTGGTAAGGTTGCTGCTTCACAGCGCCAGAGACCCGTGTATGATCCTGACTGCGGGTGCTGTCTGTACGGAGTTAGCATGTTCTCCCTGTGACAGCGTGCGATTTCTCCGTGACCTCTGGTTCTCCCCCCTTCTCTAAGTTTGTAGGTTAATTGGCTTGGTATAGGGTATAATTGTAAATTGTCCCTAGTGTATGCAGGATAGCGTTAGTGTGCAGGGATCGCTTGTTGGCATGGAATAGGTGGGCCGAATGGCCTGTTTCTGTGCTGTATCTTTGAACTAAATGAAACTACAACATAGTTCATTCTGTTCCACAGTTGCCGTCTGCATTGTCTTGGTCTTGAAACTGGAAAACGACATCAGAATCAAGGCGTAAGACTCTGCTGATGCTGGAATCTTGAGCAATACACACACACACACACACACACACACACACACACACACACACACACACACACACACACACACACACACACACACACACACACACACACACACAGTGCTGGAGGAACTCAGCAGGTCAGCCACCATCTACATGGGGAATGGATAGAAGATGTTTCGCATCTGGGCCCTTCTTCAGACTCTGAAGAAATAAAAAAAGAGTCTGATGAAACACCTTATCCACTCCTTCCACAGATATACTGCCTGACCCATAGTGTTACTCCAGCACTGTTTTACATCAGAATTGATGAGAAATTTTTTTTCACACAGAGAGTGGTGAATCTGTGGAATTCTCTGCCACAGAAGGTAGTTGAGGCCACAGTTCATTGGCTATATTTAAGAGGGAGTTAGATGTGGACCTTGTGGCTTAAGGTATCGGGGGTATGGAGAGAAGGCAGGTACAGGATACTGAGTTGGATGATCAGCCATGATCATATTGAATAGCGGTGCAGGCTCGAAGGGCCGAATGGCCTACTCCTGCACCTATTGTCTATGTTTCTATGTAATTAAATATTGGTAAATTAGTTTATGGCAAAAGATACAGTGTTTGTATAACTGAGTAGTCGCCAAGCTTTAAATAATGCCGGTGAGAATCGTGTCCGCAACATATCTGGATTAAAACCTTGCCCTTCCGGAGAGCTCAGTTAAAACATTGTGCTGGAAGGATCTACGTGTGTCGTTTGTACTGAAGATAGACACAAAATGCTGGAGGAACTCAGCGGGTGCAGCAGCATCTCTGGAGAAAAGGAGCAGGGTGATATTTCGGGTCGTAACTCTTCAGACATTTGTGTCTATCTTCAGTTAAAACACTGCTTATTGAGCAAACCAACAGTAAAGTGTAGATGGTAGACAAAATGCTGGAGAAACTCAGCGGGTGCAGCAGCATCTATGGAGCGAAGGAAATAGGCAACGTTTCAGGCCGAAACCCTGAAGGAAATAGGCAACGTTTCGGGCCGAAACCCGGAAGGAAATAGGCAACGTTTCGGGCCGAAACCCGGAAGGGTTTCGGGCCGAAACGTTGCCTATTTCCTTCGCTCCATAGATGCTGCTGCACCCGCTAAGTTCCTCCAGCACTTTTGTCTACCTTCGATTTTCCAGCATCTGCAGTTTCTTCTTAAACAGTAAAGTGTAATGCAAGGAACTGCAGATGCTGGTTAATACACAAAAGGACATAAAGTGCTGGAGTAACTCAGCAGGTCAGGCAGTATCTATGGAGAACGTGGATAGATGGATGTTTTGGGTCTGAAGATGAGTCCTGACCTAAAACGTCACCTATCCACGTTCTCCAAAGATGCTGCCTGTCCAGCTAAGTTAAGGCCCTGTCCCACGGTACGAGTTCATTCCAAGAGCTCTCCCGAGTTTGCTCGGAGATTTACGGGTAATGGCCTCTCGTCGGTAGTCAGGGGCTCTCGTGGACATTTTTCAACATGTTGAAAAATCTTCACGAGTCTTCCCGTGCTTACCTGCCGTTAGCGAGTCTTCCCGAGTACCTGCCGTTAGCGTTACGTGCCGCTAAGAAACGTCCCCGAGCTCCGACGTACCCGCTACGTTCATTCTCCGTGCTTACCACGAGTTTGATTTATTTATTTTTAACTCGGGAGAGCTCTTGGAATGAACTCGTACCGTGGGACAGGGCCATTACTCTAGCTGTTTTGATCGAACCAACTTTGTTGAACTTAGTGATCTAAACCTTCAGGATATTAACTGTACTAACCCAATGCCGTTTGGTTTTGCTTCCTATTCAAACATTTATGCCACTAGAATTTATTTTGGATACTTTCATTTCATTTGGATCAAGTTCGGAAAAAAAAAAAAAAATACCTTTGATATTCTTTCTTCCAGTTTATAGATTTTTTTTCTGCACAGAGTGTCCCTGCTTTGAGTGGTTTCTTTCTTATTTGGAAATTTAACACACAAATCCCTGATGCTTGATCTGAAGTGGGAGGAATAGATGAATCGGTGAGCTGACTAGACCAGAAACGTAACCTCCAACCTTCCACATAGCTCCAGTAAAGGAATCTACAGAGACCAGGTCTTGTGAAGGTTGCTGGAGCTTTCCACTGGCACTTGGAGACTATTGAGAGCAATACTATAGAGTATTTTGTTTAGCAATGAACTGCAGATGCTGGTTTTAAACAGATGATAGACACAAAAAGTTGGAGTAAAACGGGACAGACAGCATCGCTGGAGAAAAGAAATGGGTGATGTTTCGTGTCAAGCCCCTTCTGAAGAAGGGTCTAGATCCAAAACCAACTATTCCATTTCTCCAGAGTATTTAGTTTAATTGGCGAGGGAGAACTTTAACCTGTCCCCAAAAACTATCCCGGGGTGGTGATGCCCCGCCCAGCTGACTGGTCTTTTGTCCTTTTTACAGATTGGACGTGTCTCCAAAGTTCGAAACCAAAGCCAACTCTCTGTCATCTTTCCTTTCTGATCCCTCTTCTCCTTCCTCCTCTGCTCCCAGCGACCCCTTTAGCTCAGCTCCTGCCATCGGCCCGAGAGGCTCTGACCTTTCCAGCCGACATTTGACCAATAGTCCACCCCTGCCCTCCAAGTCAGACTCCTTGGGACTTCGGCCATCTCGTGTAGATGAGTCCGGCCTCACCCCTTCGCTTCTGCCTCTTGTTGCAGGCTCCTCCTCCTCTTCCATGGCCATAGATACCCAGACGAACCAGCTGCCCAGCCCTGAGATAGTTGGAGGAAGGCCTTTGGAGGTTGGGGCAACACCCAGGCAAGGGAGCAAGGTGTCGCCTCGACTCTTGCTCCAGGAGCTGACCACAAGGGGACAGAACGCAAGAAGTGACCAGCGATCCCCATCTGATGGAGAGGAGGACTCTGCCATTGTGCATCCTGATGGTTCATCTCAAGATGTTCCACTTGAAACTATTCCAGTGGACACAACTGTAATCCTGGAGGAAGGCAAGAGAGTGGGCAGTGAAGATGAGAGAGTGGGCAGTGAAGATGAGAGGGTGGGCAGTGAAGATGAGAGAGTGGGCAGTGAAGATGAGAGAGTGGGCAGTGAAGATGAGAGGGTGGGCAGTGAAGATGTGAGCCCTGTGAAGATGCCTGCCAGTGATGCTTCACAAGGAAAGATGTCCATGGACCATCCAGCCTTAATCAACCCTAATCCTGTCCGAACATCAACCACCAGCCATCCCACCACGCCTGTGCCCAAAGTGCCACCCCGTAGCAGTGTGCCCAGTTCAGGGGCACCTCCTGCTCCGAAACCGGAGCAAAATGTCCCACCAGTTCCTGCCCCAAGGAGTTTGCCCACGATGAACAAAGCAGTCGCCCTTGATGCCTCATCGAGATCTGCAGAAGGGCAGCCTCTGAAGGACTTGATGCATTTTGAGTGGGATGCGGAACCAGTCACAGAGTCTGCTGCAGGTGGAGGGACAGATGGTACTTTGGCAGCGGGGACACCTGTCAACAATCTGTCCCTGTGTGAACCACAGGGAGATGACCACGGTGGCCCGCTGGTGGCCACACACAAGCCTGAGCCTTGCTCCATCTCCGGCCTGAACCTTGCTTCTCCAACGGAGATGACTGATGATTACCCACTCGTGGTGGTGGAGGAGGAGAACGTGGACATGGACATGGACAGCCCTTCCACTCTGCAGCCCAGCGGGCAGATGGTACTTCCTGAGAAGATGGAACATGTTGCAGAAGATCCTTTGGCAAGTGAGCTAGAAGTGGTGGGTGATGTTGGTCATGTGTCACCACCTCCAGGACCTCCAGCTCCACCCGCTGTGACCCTGGTCTGGCAGGCAGAAGCCCAGACCTCTCCTGACCCCAACCCAGATCTGACCCACGTCACCCCAGCCGATTCTGACCATCCGGCCAACTTGCAGCCTGTGGCGATCGAACCCAATGATGGCAATGCCAACCAATGGTTGGTCAACGGAATCAAAGGCCACGATGCAGTGACCTCTGACAAAGGTGGAGAATCTCTCGAACATAGCCTAGCCCTCACCAATAAACGCGAGAGTGTAGAACTACCCATGAAAGATGACCGTGTCCATCCAGAACTAACGGCTAATGCGGCCACCCCCGCTACTCTGGAAATTGCTGCCGTTACTTTGGACATGGGAGACGAGACCTTCACTGGACAGGAGCTACAAGCTTCTGAGAGGGCAGCTGTGGTTTCTTCCATTTCCACCCCATCGGTTGGGTCTGGTCGGCTTGAGGCTTCACCTGCAACTGTAGATTCTGTCGGGTTCTTGGTTCCTCCTCTGTCTCCTTCTGTGCTGTCACGGCCTGCCTGCCCCCTGCCCGACAACCCCCCTCCAGCAGGGAGATCCCACGGAGTGGAGCACTCTGGCCAGAAGATGCTGATTCAAGCGAGGGTTGTGCCTACCGAGACACAACCAATCCATCCCCCGGGCAATGCAGCAACAGCACTTTACAAACGCAGGTGAGGGTTTGCCAAACTGAATCTCAAAGCGCCCTTGACCTCATTGGTGGTGCAGCGGTAGAGTTGCTGCCTCAGACCCCGGTTCGATCCTGACTACGGGTGCTGTCTGTACGGAGTTTGTATGTTCTCCATCTGACCGGGTGGGTTCTCTCCAGGTGCTCCGTCTGTTTTCCAAATCAGTGGTCTTTGTAGGTTAATTGGCTTCTGTACATTGTTCCTAGTGTGTAGGGTAGTGCTAGTGTACGGGCTGATTGCTTGTTGGAATGTGGCTCGATGGACTCTCGGCTCTGTTTCCACGCTGTATCTCAAAAACGAAAAAATAGATCTCTTGACCAATCATGGCCACAATTGTCGGACCGAAATGATACTTCCTGCACGATGTCCAGTCAGTTTGACCAGTAGAAAGTTGTGTTTGGGATGAATGGGGAGAGGGATTGACTTTCAGACTTTATTCTGAACTGAGGGCAAATATGAGAAAGTTTATTTCTCGTTCACAGACGTGTGTTCGGTGGTAAATGCCCGCATTTATTGTCCACCCTCCATCACCAATGAGTCGAGGAGGTGGTAAAATCATCCCACCTTATTGCCTCGATGTTATCCGGCTGCGGTGAACACTCTATTTATATTTGAAGTATTTTTTTTTAAACTGCAGACGCTGGAAATGTGAAACAAAACTCAAACTGCGGGAACATTTTTCAGCCTGGTAACAGCATCTGTTAGAAGAGAAACAGTAAATGCCTCAGATCTGTGACCCGTCCTTGGAACTGGGGAAGAGAGGTGAAGGGGGTCAAAGTTTATTAAAATATACAAAAATAGTAATTTTAAATTAGGGTACTAAAAGATAATTTTAAGTTATCTTCTGTGTTGCCTCAATTTAAAATTGCCACTTGATACTCTTTGCCTCTTGCGATGAAGGGTCTCTGATCGGTTTCTATTCTCACAGATGCTGCCTGACCTGACCTGCTGAATTTTCACATATTTTCTGTGAACTTGTATATTTTTCCTTGCAAAAGCAGACCAGATGGGATTTTATGACGATTAAACTTACAAAATTCTTAAGGGGTTGGACAGGCTAGATGCAGGAAGATTGCTCCCGATGTTGGGGAAGTCCAGGACAAGGGGTCACAGCTTAAGGATAAGGGGGAAATCCTTTAAAACCGAGATGAGAAGAACTTCTTTCACACAGAGAGTGGTGAATCTCTGGAACTCTCTGCCACAGAGGGTAGTCGAGGCCAGTTCATTGGCTATATTTAAGAGGGAGTTAGATGTGGCCCTTGTGGCTAAGGGGATCAGAGGGTATGGAGAGAAGGCAGGTACGGGATACTGAGTTGGATGATCAGCCATGATCATATTGAATGGCGGTGCAGGCTCGAAGGGCCGAATGGCCTACTCCTGCACCTAATTTCTATGTTTCTATCCCATTATTTCAAGGTCAGCTTTTATTATATGGAACCTATTTGTAGTTATTACTTGAATTTAAATTCCCAAGTGGATTTGAACTGTCCTCTGGTTCGCTGGATAGTGGCTGTCTGGTGTTTTACCCACTGGATCACCAAAACCTCAGTATGATCCGGGGCAGTGTTAGTAATCGGGAGGGAAGCTGAATTTGTGGGCAGCACCCTTGTAGATCTGAAAAAAGCTGAAGAAGGGTCTCGATCCGAAACTCTCCAGAGATGCTGCCTGTCCCACTGAGTTACTCCAGCAATTTGTGTCTATCTTTGATTTAAACCTTCCAACGCCCTTATAGATATCATGTTTGAATATGCCGCTAATTTTACATTAAAGGGTCTGTCCCACTTGGTGATGTTTTTCGGCGACAGCCGGCATCATTGACTGACGTATCAGGTCACCAAATAATCCGCGGGGTGATGACATGTTGATGTTTTTTCAAGTGTTGCAACTTTTTTTGTGTCGCCGCTGGATTTTGAAACGTTGAAAATCTTTTGGCGAAACTGATATGACGCCGACAGTCGCCGAAAAAAATCGGCAAGTGGGACAGGCCCTTTGGTGTCTTTAGGAATTTGTCATTGTTCCTCTACTTCCTGTCCGGAAGACTTTGTTTCGTTATACATCCAGTTCCACGTCGGCTTGATGTTAGATCTGTTTCCACATTCCTGTTGATCAGGTTTGATCCTGGCGTGCTTGGGCAAGAGTGTAGCTGTTTTGGTTAATCTGTTGAGCAGGAACTAGTTGGGGAGTTGCCCAGACCTGCCGCTCTTTGTTTTGGTCCAAAGGCAAATTCTTACTTCTCCTTCTCTCGTGACCATGCAAATATTTGTGCAACTTGTAACTCTCGCCACCCTGGTTCTTGGGTTGCACAGCTACTCTAACCTGCATAGAACAGAACAGAACAGGATCGGACTCTTTAATGGATGGGATTTATATAGCGCCTTTCTAATACCCAAGGCGCTTTACATCGCATTATTCATTCACTCCTCAGTCACACTCGGTGGTGGTAAGCTACTTCTGTAGCCACTGCTGCCCTGGGGCAGACTGACGGAAGCGTGGCTGCCAATCTGCGCCTACGGCCCCTCCGACCACCACCAATCACTCACACACATTCACACACATTCACACACAGGCAAAGGTGGGTGAAGTGTCTTGCCCAAGGACACAACGACAGTATGCACTCCAAGCGGGATTCGAACCGGCTACCTTCCGGTTGCCAGCCGAACACTTAGCCCATTGTGCCATCTGTCGTCCCTGAGGCCCTTTTGGCCCACAATGTCTGCGATGAGCACGATGCCGAGTAAAACTCATCTGCCTGTACGTGATCCACACCCCCCCCTCCACCCCCTCAAATGTTTCAAAGGTCTTTTAGTGTCACGTGTACCAATTAAGGCACAGTGATATGTGGGCATCTCCAAGTACTGGATCTAAAGTGGCGCAGCTGGTAGAGCAACTATCTTACAGCGCCAGAGACCCGGGTTCGATCCTGACCTCGGGTGCTGTCTGTGTAGAGTTTGCACGTTCTCCCTGTGACTGCGTGGGTTTCCACCAGGAGCTCCGGTTTCACCACACATCCAAAAGACGTGTAGGATTGGAGGTAAATTGGCCCACTGTAGATTGCCCCCCCCTCCCCGTGTATAGAAACATAGAAAATAGGTGCAGGAGGAGGCCATTTGGCCCTTCGAGCCAGCATCGTAGGGAGTTGAACGCGTGTGAGCGGCTGATCACTGTTTGGCTGTGACTCGATGGGCTGAAGGGCCTGATTCCATGCTATATCTTTCAATCAATCCATTCAGTATATTGACTCGAGAGGTAGTGTGGGCGTGATTGATCAGTTCATAGATGGTCTACGATGTACCATTGAGAGTTTGCACAAAGCAAGGATTCCAGGAGTCCCACCTTGTCACTCTATTGTAGATGATTGGCCATTGGGGGCTGTGTAATCTCCTTACACTTAGATGTTGCCACTTTTTCTATATCTAAGACATTTGACATTATTTCATGGGAATCATCCTGCACATCGAGATTCATTTCACCAATACCGGCAGGTGCTGGCTAATTGCAGGGAGAGCAAGTCTGGTTCCGTGTCCACTGGGCTCCTCCAGAACAGACAAGCAGCACTAAATCTCCCTGTATCTCCATCCAATGTAGGACTATTGGTGGTGAATGTGTGGAATTCTCTGCCACAGAAAGTAGTTGAGGCCAGTTCATTGGCTATATTTAAGAGGGAGTTGGATGTGGCCCTTGTGGCTAAAGGGATCAGGGGGTATGGAGAGAAGGCAGGTACAGGATACTGAGTTGGATGATCAGCCATGATCATATTGAATGACGGTGCAGGCTCGAGGGGCCGAATGGCCTACTCCTGCACCTATTTTCTATGTTTCTATGTTTTGTAGCGATATGGAGTGGCACAGTCGTGCAGCAGTTAGTGCTGATGCCGTGCAGCTCCAGAGACCAGGGTTCGTTCCTGAACCGTGGTGCTGTCTGTGTGGAGTTTGCATGTTCTGGCAGATACCATAGTGGAGTTTCCCCATCTCATCCCAAGGATGTATGGTCAATTGGCTCCAGGTTATCCCAGATTTAATTCTGCAGCTTGAGAATTGGGGGGGGGGGGGGGGGGGGGTATGGGGGTTCGGAGATTGGACGATAGAGATGTTGAGGAATGGTTTTGGACCAACATAACATGTTGAATGGCCACGCTCTGTGTTGCAAAAGTATGTGAGTGTAAACTTCCTGTTCATCTTTTATTTTCCAGACTTCACCCTGTGAAGCCCATGAATGCTGCAGAAACAAGATCTAATGAAATAGCTTCGGAGGAGAATCTGAAGACAAAGATCAAGAATACGAGTTTATTGGTGACCAAGTCTTCCGCTGGTCACTCTTTTGCAGTCAATGAAAATCAAAGTCATCCCAAGGTGGGTGAAGTTGGACACATTTATCATTTAAAATTTATTCATGTTGTTTTCAGTTGTCAAATTGTGAAGTTTGGGGACAGCTTCCCTGAACTGCACCGCACTCCGGCACCCTTGTGCTGTCAAGTCAAGTTTATTCTTCACCTAATCTGAGGAAGGACATTCTTGCCATAGAGGGAGTACAGAGAAGGTTCACCAGACTGATTCCTGGGATGTCAGGACTTTCATATGATGAAAGACTGGATAGACTCGGCTTGTACTCGCTAGATTTTAGAAGATTGAGGGGGGATCTTATAGAAACTTACAAAATTCTTAAGGGGTTGGACAGGCTAGATGCAGGAAGATTGTTCCCGATGTTGGGGAAGTCCAGAACAAGGGGTCACAGTTTAAGGATAAGGGGGAAGTCTTTTAGGACCGAGATGAGGAAAACATTTTTCACACAGAGAGTGGTGAATCTGTGGAATTTTCAGCCACAGAAGGTAGTTGAGGCCAGTTCATTGGCTATAGTTAAGAGGGCTATATTTAAGAGGGCTGTGGAGGCCAAGACTTTGGGTAATTTTAAAGCATGTATTGATGGGTATTTGATCGGTAAAGGTGTCAATGGTTACAGGGAGAAGGCAGGAGAAGGGGGTTGAGTGGGAAAGGTAGATCAGCCATGATTGCCTCCAGAGAGTGGTGGAGGCCGGTTCTCTGGATGCTTTCATTAGAGAGAGCTAGATAGGGCTCTTAAAAATAGCGGAGTCAGGGGATATGGAGAGAAGGCAGGAATGGGGTACTGATTGGGGATGATCAGCCATGATCACATTAAATGGCGGTGCTGGCTCGAAGGGCCAAATGGCCTACTCCTGCACCTATTGTCTATTGTCTATTATTCACTACCCTCTGACTAAAGTCCACAGATTCACCACCCTCTAACTAACTTTCTTGTCCTGTTCTACCCCCAGGACTACAATCGCTCTGACCCAGCCTCTGCCTACGCCCAGCTCACACATGATGAGCTGATCCAGCTGGTCCTGAAGCAGAAGGAGCTGATCACCAAGAAGGATGGCCACGTGCGGGAGCTGGAAAACTACATCGACAACCTGTTGGTCCGCGTGATGGAGGAGACCCCCAACATCCTCCGGGTGGCCTGCCCGCCCAACAGGAGGGCGGAGAGAGTGTGAGGCGGGGGAGGGAGTGGGGACCAAGGCCGAGCTAAGGCGAGGAGTGAGATCGAGGACGTTGGCGCTGAGCTCCAAGATGATGCCTTGCACCAAACCGTACACTGAAAGGTTCGTCGTTGGGTGGAAGCTGACCCAGTGAACGCGGGTGTGGGGTCTTGGCTCCGGTTTAGATCCCCATCCAACGTTCCCCTCGAGTGATGTTCAGGTGCCTCAAGTACCGGAGCAGTTGTCCAAGTCTGATAACGCTCCAGAATTGTGTCTTCACAAGTCTGGGTTTGAGTGTCGGGAGAAGGGAACGGGTCTGGAAATGCGTTGTGTTAGGCAGGTCTGATCCAATAATGGCCCTGCTCCTCCCCCAACCCCCCCTCCCCAACCCCCCCCACCTCCCCAACCCCCCCCACCTCCCCAACCCCCCCCTCCCCAACCCCCCCTCCCCAACCCCCCCTCCCCAACCCCCCCCTCCCCAACCCCCTTGCCTTTCAGAACAAGAACACAACACAGCGGCGATCTGTGCGTGATCTCTCCGTTGGGTTAAATCGATTCTCTGAGTGTCACCGCCCACACACATCACCTTTGACCTGTGAACAGAATTAACTTTGACCCACCCCATTACAATCTGTGCATCATCATGTTTCCAGACTTCCTGTATTGACATGAAATTAAGACGCCCTTGCGATTGTTCGGCTGTTTTTAAACACCTAAAATAAATGTGACCTTCTGTAGTTTTGTACAAGCATAGTGAGCTGGGAAGGTTTGTATGTGTAGGAAGGAACTGCAGATGCTGGTTAGACACAAAATGCTGGAGTAACTCAGCGGGACAGGCAACATCTCTGGAGAGGAGGATTGGGTGAAGTTTCAGGTCGAAACCCTTCTTTAGACTGGGAACTGGGATCTTTGGAAATGTTAGGTGCGTGTGAATGCTGTGTGTTGGGGCTTGGTTTAAAATGCAAAGTACTGGAGGAACTCAGTCAGTCAGACAGCCTCTGTGGAGGGACTGGGCTGATGACATTTCTGGGCAGGTCCCTTCTGCAGACCGACTGGAATAGGGGGAAGAAAGCTGGAAAAGAGAGGAGGTCATCCCTGCACTGGCCTGGAACATATTTTAAATTTGCAGGATTACAAGCAAGAAGGAAATATACTAGTGTGGCATTCTGTTTTGTTCTAATGAGAGGTTCCACTTATCTACCCTGAACTATGAGTCACTCTGCACAATGTCAAAGCATGATCTGAAGTTGGGACAAAGTTGCTTAATTGCTAAAATTCTTAAATAATTTTGTGGTTTTATGTTTTTATTTGAGGCAACAGATTATAATCTGTAGAAATGATAATTCATTTCTTTGAAAAGTCAAATTTAAAACCGTTTGACTTCTGTACTGATTTTTCTTTATTCCAGTGACACACACAGTGCCACAGATCCGGGTTCGATCCTGACCTTGGGTGCTGTCTGTCTGTGTGGAGTTTGCACGTTCTCCCCGTGACCGCGGGGGTTTCGTCCCGGGTGCTCCGGTTTCCTCCCACGTTCAAAAGACAAGTGGGTTTGTAAGTTAAGCAGCCTCTGTAAATTGTCCCTGGTGTGTAAGGGAGTGGGATAACATCGAACTGGTGTGAACGACCGATCGATGGTCAGTGTGGACTTGGTGGATCAGTCTCAATGTCGTATCTCTAAACTAAACTAAACTTTCAAAGCAAATTATCGCCTTCCATCGCTGCAGAGCCTAAAGGATTGGATAGAGACAGCAGCAGATTCCTAATATTGTGCCGATTTTTAGAGTTGTCCATCGTGGTTTCGCTATCCACCACGCAGCCATCCCCACAGCTTCACCTGCCCACTTGTCCAGGCCTTTGGTCGGGAGACTGCAGGAAGGAGACCTCTCTTCAGAACACTTGGTACTACTGCCCCCAGCCTAGTGAAGTCAACTAGAAATACCCATTCCTGCTTAGCTATTGTAGATGTAACTACATCTTAAAATGTTCACGGATTTAGTTAATCCAAAAAACAGAGTAAAACATTGCACATTGTGTTAGACTAGCAACTAAACAGTGTGAGGGGAAGCTTATGATATGTATATTTTTAGATAAACATAAGAATAAAATGCATCTTTTTTTTAAAACTGATTTGCACAACTGGGATGATAAGACTTTAGGTTGGATTTGTAACTCCATTTTGGTGAATGATCAGCATTTTAGGCTGGATTTGTACAGTACATATTATTTTATGCAACCTAATATATTGGTGAGATTTAAATGTGTGCAGGTACGGTTGGGGGTGCATTATAACTCATTGCTATCCAAATGTTCCTGGTTGGAGATGTAATGTTTTGGGGTGTGACTGTGCGCGCGTGCGTGTGTGTTTCTTGAGTGGATCCTGAGTGTTTTATTTTGCGTGAAGCATTGAAAAAAATCTATCACATCTCAATCCAATTATAGATGGAAATAGAAATAGAAATGTTATGAGGGTGAAAGTTTTTGACAGGACAGGACTGGGTTCCAGTGAGCACAGATGTGCCCAGAACTGTCGAGAATGGACAGCTGTTGAATGTACAGTTTATGCTTATTCGACTTTATGGAAAAAGTCGCTATGGTTCTGAAGACCACTTGCCCTCGGTGAGACTGGTGGCTGATCTGTGATCCTACAGTCCACCCTTGTCTCAAATCAATGTTCTGCTGATTACAGATAGTCCTTGCTTTGGGATGGAATATCAAGAATAGATCCATGTGTGCAGGTATCCCAAACTCTTTTTGTACATAAAGGTTTATCTAAAGATAGACACAAAATGCTTGGCAGGGACAGGCAGCATCTCTGGAGAGAAGGAATGGGTGACGTTTTGGGTCGAGACCCTTCTCTGAAGTCCCCACAAATTTGGAACAAACCATCCTCTAGCCTTTCAAAGCCCAGTGATGAAGTTCCTGACGTGTTTGATCTCTCCTTTTAAATCCGAGCGTTTGTATTTTTTTGAGATATAGAGGGAATATATAATCAGTCCATTTGAGTCCATGCTACCTCCAATCATTCCCATTCATTCCAGAACTTGCCCCTCGTGCATAGGTAAGTGGCAATCCACAGTGTTTGATGGTCCTGCATGTCCCTGTGATGTGGGAGGAAACACAGGGGAGAACGTGCAAACACCGTACAGGCAGCACCTGGAGTCAGGACTGAACCTGGTTCTCTGGTGCTGTACCTCTGTGCCACTGCTGTCTATTCCCAGTATACTGAAGCGGGCTGTATCAAATGCATCTTACTGTGATGTCCCATCTATTCCATGCAGCTGATAATGTCACAGTCTTGTTTCCGATTTCCCACCGGAAATTAAATCCAAAAGATCCACGTTTTCAAGCCTTTGTTATTTGCCTCTTGTGCCAGGAGTAGAACAAGACTCGATGGCTTCTACCTCCAGGCCCATAAAGCTGTCAACAAATGAATAAGTAACTCCCTACCCATCCTTTATACAGAGGTGATCGATGGTGGGTGTGGACTGAAGGGGTCTGTTTCCATGCTATGTCTCTAAACTAAACTAAGCCTCAGCTTTGACCCTGGCTGGCCCAGTAGTTTGGGGGTGTTATCGAGCAGAGGCAATGGAAGCAAATCAGTGTCTTCCATTGGGCTTCTAATGTTCAGCCAATGCGAGGGCAGATAGTGGACTAAATCTATGATACTGATGCCATATTGTGTGTTGAACAGTGTTGAGGTTGCATTGCTTGGTACGTTATGTGTTAATATGGGCAATACAACCTTTGCTTCTGATGGCTATCAGTGCAGACTGGTCCTTGGAATCTTTAAGGCCAGGTGATCATCTGCACTTGCCTTTTATTTTTTGCTGTGAAACATTTGACTCTTCCATTTGTGGAGTCGAGTATTTTCCAATGCTGCTGTATAGCTCCTTATACTGGGTAGAACACTATTGTACAGAACTCTTCGCAAATGGAAATCCAGTGGCTGGATATTTGAGTGCAATTAAGGTCATAAGTGATAGGAGTAGAAATAGGCCATTCGGCCCATCAAGTCTACTGCGCCGTTCAACCATGGCTGATCTATCTCTCCCTCCTGGTGTTGGGTGGGTGGGTGGGGGGGTGGTGTTTCTGCACCAGTGTCCTGCAGTCACACCAACCATCTTTAGATAAGCTCTCTCCCAGTAGAACTGCTCTGAATGCCACCAACATGAACATACAGGATCCAAGACAAGATGTGTTTGTGGGCAATACAGACTGTGTACAGGAAACTGTTCTCCACATGGCAATGATGTACAGCCAGAAACCACCTCCCAATAAACTCTTGCACTGGGTGGAAGATGAGCGATATAGCCAGCATTGGTGGCGACTGGATGAGAATACCTTACAGGATGTTCAACACTTTTTATTGCCTATTGAATGTACAGCTCGTGCATGTTAAACCTTATGAAAATGGCAATATTTGTTATACTGATTTTATCCGCCATTAAGACCAGTAAATGAATGTAGCAATTTTCTGCCACTTGATGTGTTTTATAACTTAGAAAAAGCTTGAAAAATAAAAATATACTTTTTATGACAGGTGTGTTCTGGCTTCATTTTAAAGTGATAAAGATTGAAAGAAATCAGCATCATCTCGATCTTTCATTGCTACTTTTAACCCTTGTATTTCCTTCGCTCCATAGATGCTGCCTCACCCTCTGAGTTAAATGCAATCCTGCATTTTTGTCCACCTTCGATTTTTCCAGCATAGAAACATAGAAAATAGGTGCAGGAATAGGCCATTCGGCCCTTCGAGCCTGCACCGCCATTCAATATGATCATGGCTGATCATCCAACTCAGTATCCTGTACCTGCCTTCTCTCCATACCCCCTGATCCCTTAAGCCACAAGGGCCACATCTAACTCCCTCTTAAATATAGCCAATGAACTGGCCTCAACTACCTTCAGTGGCAGAGAATTCCAGAGATTCACCACTCTCTGTGTGAAAAATGTTTTCCTCATCTCGGTCCTAAAAGACTTCCCTCTTATCCTTAAACTGTGACCCCTTGTTCTGGACTTCCCCAACATCGGGAACAATCTTCCTGCATCTAGCCTGTCCAACCCCTTAAGAATTTTGTAAGTTTCTATAAGATCCCCCCTCAAGCTTCTAAATTCTAGCGTGTACAAGCCGAGTCTATCCAGTCTTTCTTCAAGTGAAAGTCCTGCCATCCCAGGAATCAGCATCTGCAGTTCTTTCTTAAAAATTGAATCGGGTGGGCAGTCAGACTGGTCGGAAAACAAGGATGTGGGAGGGACGGGGAGAGAGGGAAAGCAAGGGTTACTTGAAGTTAGAGAAGTCAATGTTCACACTGCTGGGGTGTAAGCTGCCCCAAGTGTAATATGAGGTGGTGTTCCTGGGTAGATCAGGGGACTGAAGGATGCATGAAGCAAAGCCAGGCATTGGGTATGGGGAGAGGTCAGGCAGGTAACTCTGCAACGGGTGACTGGTCACTGACCTCCATATAATGAAGGACAAGTAGCAAGGTCAGTCATGGTTGGGTAGCTGTCAATGTCTCTGGCCATGGTCCACGTGGTCCCCCACTGCCACCTGGTGGGTGGAGAAAATAATTTCATCTGAAGGAAGGAACGATATCTCACTGCAGATGCTAGTTTATGCCACAGATAGACACAAACTGCTGGAGTAACGCAGCAGGTCAGGCAGCATTTCTGGAGAACGTGGATAGTTTTAGTTTAGTTTAGAGATACAGCACGGAAACAGGCCTTTCGGCCCAACGGGTCCGTGCCGACCAGCGATCCCCGCACACCTTTGGGCCTGTCCCACTTGCGTGATCTCTGTGGCATGCAGATCTTACACCCTTCAGTGCCGTCTGTGGTGTGCTATCTTGGCCATTATACCAATGTGGGGACCACACTTACTGGTAAGACCCCAGTGTTGGTTTTACCACCCGTAAAAACACCTTACAGCCAGAGTAATGTCGTCCATCCGAGCCTCCGAGAATGAATCCGGGGCTGGGGAAGAGGGTGAAAGTGAAACAGTCACCTTACTAACCGATACAAACGTGGGTGGATCAATTAATTGCCTTTGGATCATGGCCCACTAATCTAATCCACGATCACATTCCTCAAAAGCAGCTCAGTCACGTATTGTAGGTATATATCTATCTTCTCCAGGGATGCTGCCTGACCCACTGAGTTACTCCAGCACTCTGTGTGTCTTTATTTGTAAACCAGTGTCTGCAGTTCCTTGTCTCTCCTTGTTCGCCCATTCTGCCTCAGCTAGCCCATTGGAAGTGTGATTCAGGATGTGAGGTGGGGTTTGTCACCCACATTAATCAGTTTGAGGCCCTTAGTTGGAATGGGTGTGTGCGTGAGGAATCTTGTGGAATGATCAATGACATTGATTGGTGGCTGCTGCCAAAGCAATGATTCAGGAGCTTTGTTAGATGACATATTCCCCATATCTGCAGGTCAATTATAATTGCTCTATTTTAAAAGCTGACTGTGGCCTTGATACTCGCTGACTACTGTACATTGGCACCTGTTGAACATTAACTGTTGGCAAGATAAGTGTCTTTGAAAGAGTGTGATCTGCAGTTGGTGATGGTGTCGTGGGCGGAGAGAGGCAGACAGAGGCGGTAGAGGTGGTGGGGGCAAGAAACATAGACAATAGGTGCAGGAGTAGGCCATTCGGCCCTTCGAGCCTGCACCACCATTCAATATGATCATGGCTGATCATCCAACTCAGTATCCTGTACCTGCCTTCTCTCCATACCCCCTGATCCCTTTAGCCACAAGGGCCACATCTAACCCCCTCTTAAATATAGCCAATGAACTGTGGCCTCAACTACCTTCTGTGGCAGCGAATTCCACAGATTCACCACTCTCTGTGTGAAAAATGTTTTTCTCATCTCGTTCCCAAAAGATTTCCCCCTTATCCTTAAACTGTGACCCCTTGTTCTGGACTTCCCCAACATCGGGAACAATCTTCCTGCATCTAGCCTGTCCAACCCCTTAAGAATTTTGTAAGTTTCCGTAAGATCCCCCCTCAATCTTCTAAATTCTAGCGAGTACAAGCCGAGTCTATCCAGTCTTTCTTCAAATGAAAGTCCTGCCATCCCAGGAATCAGCATCTGCAGTTCTTTCTTAAAAATTGAATCGGGTGGACAGTCAGACTGGTCGGAAAACAAGGATGTGGGAGGGACGGGGAGAGAGGGAAAGCAAGGGTTACTTGAAGTTAGAGAAGTCAATGTTCACACTGCTGGGGTGTAAGCTGCCCCAAGTGGAATATGAGGTGGTGTTCCTGGGTAGATCAGGGGACTGAAGGATGCATGAAGCAAAGCCAGGCATTGGGTATGGGGAGAGGTCAGGCAGGTAACTCTGCAACGGGTGACTGGTCACTGACCTCCATATAATGAAGGACAAGTAGCAAGGTCAGTCATGGTTGGGTAGCTGTCAATTTCTCTGGCCATGGTCCACGTGGTCCCCCACTGCCACCTGGTGGGTGGAGAAAAGATGTTGGGGAAGTCCAGAACAAGAGGTGGAGAAAAGATCCCCCCTCAATCTTCTAAATTCTAGCGAGAACAAGCCGAGTCTATCCAGTCGTTCTTCATATGAAAGTCCTGACATCCCATGGAAAGAGGGCGAGGAGAGGGGATGAGGGGCGGAGAGGGGGGAAGATAGAGGGAGGGGGATAGAGATTGACGTGGGAAGAGGAGGTGGAGAGATGAAGACAAAATTCACACAGTCGTACCACAAAGAAACATCCTTTGACCCCACTATGCACATGCCAACCCTTTTCGGCATCCACATTCATGCCATTTCCCTGCATGAAGAGAGTGAAGGGGAGAGAGGAAAATAAAACACACAACTAGTATTAATGTAACTAGTAGTTTCCTAACTTGTGAATGCACTAATTGGGATCACTGTTGCTCATTTTCTGGGTAAACGACGTCACAGCTGAAGCATCCTCTCCCCATAACTCAAGCCCAGACACCCCCCCTGGTCAATCTCTCCTGCACCCTTTCAAACTTAATGACATTCTGTTCTTAAGCTAGACGACCAGATCTGCACACAAGTGCTCCGCAGTGGTAGAGTTGCTGCCTCCACACAGGGCCACCGACCCGGGTTCGATCCTGACTTCAGCAGCTGCCTGTGTGGAGTTTGCACGTTCTCTCTGTGACCGCGCGGGTTTTCTCCGGGCGCTCCAGTTTCCTCCCACACTAAAAAGATGTACGGGTTTGTAGGTTAATTGGCTTCCGTTAAATAGAAACATAGAAATTAGGTGCAGGAGTAGGCCATTCGGCCCTTCGAGCCTGCACCGCCATTCGATATGATCATGGCTGATCATCCAACTCAGTATCCCATCTAATTTTCTCATCTCAGTCCTAAAAGACTTCCCCCTTATCCTTAAATTGTAAATTGTTCCCAGTGTGTGCAGGATAGAGCTAATGTACGGGTGATAGCAGGTCGGCACAGACTCGATGGGCCGAAGGGTCTGTCTCCACTCTGTAAGTCTAAAGTAAATTAAAATCTACAGTGAGACCAACTGGAATGGGGAGTACAGTGCAGAATATTTACATACATAATGGTATATGGACACACTGATCTGTTTTGTAGTCAATGCCTACTATGTTCCGTTGTGCTGAAGCAAGGCAAGAATTTCATTGTCCTATCTGGGACACATGACAATAAACTCTCTTGACTTGAATAACAACGTACTTGCTTTCAATGCAATTCCTTTGTTGGGTGCTCTTTCCAGCGGAGTTGCCCGCTCAGGATGGCGGGGGTGGAGGAGAACAAGGGCCAAGGTGAAGGGAGACGTGTATGAGAGCAACAAGCTCAGCAGAAATCACCGGACACTCTTTGTTGTGTTAAGGTTCACCAAAGACCTGGCTGCAGAGCAGTGCAACTTGTGCAAGTCCTCATACACACACCTCCGTGATTCTCTAAGGCTGCGATAAGATCATTATGGCACCTTAAAGCTCTTACTCAACGCCAGCCAAGGTGGTTTAAGGTTAAAGTGACTCATCATTTTACCTCGAGACCTCCTGCTTACAACCCAAGACATCAGAGAGAGTGTGCGTGTGTGTCCCCTCTGACTGGCCACTGATCGCTGAGGAAGAGGACTGAAATGTTCTGATGCCTTTCCCCACAGTGGAAATATTTGATTCTGTTGTGGGGGGGATGCTCATGTTGAATTCTCTAATGTGTTGTGCCTTTTAAAAAAAAAAATTCTATGGATGTACGGAAACTTAATTATTTTTTTCTATGTAAAGTACTTTGATTTCAACGCGAGTTGATTTAAACATGCTATATATATTACTTACTTACTTACACATTCAGACTGAAAATCTACATCACATGAACTCTTGCCTGGAGATAATGGGGGCAATCTTGCCTCTGTTATCAATACATTTAATTTGTTCAGCTGCAATTTCTTATTAATACGTGGGATTAATGTTTGACTCTGCCACTGCAAACCTTACTAAGTAATCACTGCACAACTGTTGGTGATAAAAGTCAAAAGCCAATTGCACAGTGGTTAGAGCTGCTGCCTCATCGCGCCAGGGACCAGGTTCGATCCTGACCTCGGGCGCTGTTTGTTTGGAGTTTGCACGTTCTCCCTGTGGCCAGGTGGGTTTTCTCCAGGTGCTCCGGTTTCCTCCCACATCCCAAAGTCATGCTGGTTTGGAGGTTAATTGGCGCTAGTGTGTAGGGAGTGGATGAGATAGTGCGATAACATCGATCGCTGGTCGACCAAAGGGCCTGTTTCCACACCATATCTTTCAATTAATCCATAGTAGGCATTGACTACAAAACAGATCGGTGTGTCCATATACCATTATATACGTAAATATTCTGCACAGGGCTAGAGAAAATCAGCGGGTCAGTCAGCATCTGTGGAGGGAATAGACAGATGACCCGTTCTAAATGGCCCTACCCCTTATTCTTAAACTGTGGCCCCTGGTTCTGGACACCCCCAACATCGGGAACATGTTTCCTGCCTCTAGCGTGTCCAATCCCTTATTAATCTTGTATCTTTCAATAAGATCCCCTCTCAACCTTCTAAACTCCAGAGTGTGCAAGCCCAGCCGCTCTATTCTCTCAGCATATGACAGATAGTGTAGTGTTCGGGGTGATTACTGGTCAGCGCGGACTCGTTGGGCCGAAGGGCCTGTATCTGCGCTGAGATACTGAGACAGGCTTACGATGCATCTGACAACAACACACACTAGATTCTTACGCACAGAGGCAATACATTATAGACGCAAGAGGCTGACGATGCTCGCATCTTGACAATGCCTTCTCAGCGTGTCAGGCAGCATCTGTGGAGAGAATGTACAGATGACATTTCAGGTTGGGACCCTTGCTTAGACGGATCAGGATCTATTGCCCTCTCCTTGTGGAAAAACCCTTGTTTGTTGACCCATATCCTGACAGCCACTTTGGACTGATCTGTGCCGCAAAGTTCTGTAACGTTTAATTAGTGTGTAACTGTGCAATATAGTTTATTCGATATCTAGGCATGCAAAGATTATGAAGAGAAATATTATCTCACTTTATCTCATGAGTGACCTTTTCTCTGATAAATCGCATATAAAACCGCTGATGGCCAGGTATGTTCACTAAACATTAACCAAATCTTTTGATATCAACTTCGAGTGTATTCGCTACATGTGAATCATGAGGCTGCCATTATTGCTCCTACTCATTGCTGAGACTATAATGTTTATAATAATAATAATAATAATAATAATATATCTTTTATTGTCATTGCACGTCAGTGCAACGAGATTTAGTGTGCAGCTCCACTGATGTACAAGAAAGGTAAATAAATACAATACATAAATAAACAAGCTGAATTGATTGACGTGACCATCTGAGGGAGACTGTCCACAGGGGGTGGGTGGGGGGGCACTCATTAGGGCCGGTTCAGAGCCGCTATAGCTCTTGGGATAAAACTGTTCCTGAGTCTGGAGGTTCGGGCGTAGAAGGCCTTGTAACGTCTGCCGGAGGGAAGTAGTTGAAACAGACCGTGGCAGGGGTGTGATGAGTCCTTATGGATGCTGAGGGCCTTCCTGAGGCACCGCGTGTGGTAGATGCCCTCCAAGGCTGGTAGCTCTGTCCCGATGATCCGCTGCGCTCTGTTGACGACGCGCTGAAGAGCTCTCCTCTCCGCCTCCGTGCAGCTGAGATACCACACAGAGATGCCATACGTTAGTATGCTCTCTGTGGAGCAGCGGTAGAACGTTGTCAGCAGCTGTGGATGCATAATGTCCTCAGGAAGAACAGTCATTGCTGTGCCTTCTTGACCAGCGCAGCGGTGTTTGTGGACCATGTGAGGTCTTCTGAAATGTGAGTGCCCAGAAACTTAAAGCTGGACACTCTCTCCACACTTTCCCTGTAAATGGAGATTGGGGCGTATTCTCCAGAATAGGACCTCCTGAAGTCAATAATCAGCTCCTTGGTCTTGGAGGTGTTTAGTGACAAGTTGTTATTGGCGCACCAGTCCGCCAGGTTCTGCACCTCCGCTCTGTATTTTGTTTCATCACCGTTGGTGATCAGCCCAATCACTGTTGTGTCGTCTGCAAACTTCACGATGGTGTTGGTGTCGAATGCAGGGACACAGTTGTGAGTGAAGAGGGAGTAGAGCATGGGGCTTAGTACACAACCCTGTGGTGTGCCGGTGCTCAGGGTGATGGTGGAGGACAGGTGCGGGCCCAGTCTCACTGCCTGCGGTCGCTCCGTCAGAAAGTTCAGGATCCAAGCGCATATCGGTGAGCTGAGGCCTAGCTGGTGGAGTTTGGTGGTGAGCTTGGTGGGGATGACCGTATTGAATGCAGAGCTATAGTCAACGAAGAGCATCCTCACATACGTGCCCTGTCTGTCCAGGTGAGTCAGGACAGTGTGAAGGGCCAGAGAGATGGCATCCTCTGTTGATCTATTTGCCCTGTATGCAAATTGATGAGAGTCCAGTGAGGCAGGGATGCTGGATTTAATATGGGAGAGGACCAGCCTTTCGAAGCACTTCATTGGGATTGGAGTCAGGGCAACCGGCCGGTAGTCGTTGAGGTTGGTGATTTTGGACTTTTTCGGCACCGGCACTATGGTGGCTGTTTTCAGGCACTTGGGGACCGTTGCCAGAGATAGAGATAGATTGAAGATTCTCGTGAATACCTCCGCCAGCTGTCCAGCACAGTCCTTTAATACTCTTCCCTGTACTCCATCCGGGCCTGCAGCCTTGCGTGGATTGATCCTACGCAGAGCGCACTGTACCTCCTGAGTGCTCATATACCCCAATGTGTGCTGGTGTTGACAATGTTACATTTAAATCTCAGCATAAGTAGTAAACATGATATACAGGTAGTAAAATGGAACCATTTTTAATGGGAATAGACACAAAATGCTGGAGTAACTCAGCGGTTCAGGCAGCATCTCTGGAGAGAAGGAATGGGTGACGTTTCGGGTTGAGACCCTTCTTCAGACTGGCAGAACATAGGGTCTCGACCCGAAACGTTAGCCGTTCCTTCTCTCCAGAGATGCTGCCTGTCCTGCCGAGTTACTCCAGCATTTTGAGTCGATCTTTGATTTAAACCAGCATCTGCAATTCTTCCCTCACCAGTTCAATGTTATCCCACTCTCACATCCTACACACTAGGGCCAACTCATCCGTACAGGAGCCTGGATCGTAGTCCAGGATCGAACCCAGGTCCCTGGCACTGTAAGTCAGCAACTCTACCACTGTGCAACTGTGTCACCCTGGAGGTGAAAAGGAGACAAATTGCTATCATAGAAACGTAGAAAATAGGTGCAGGAGGAGGCCATTCGGCCCTTCGAGCCAGCACCGCCATTCATTGTGATCATGGCTGATCGTCCCCAATCAATAACCCCTGCCTGCCTTCTCCCCATATCCCTTGACTCCACTAGCCCCTAGAGCTCTATCTAACTCTCTCTTAAATCCATCCAGTGACTTGGCCTCCACTGCCCTCTGTGGCAGGGAATTCCACAGATTCACAACTCTCAGAAAAGGAGTGAAATGTAAAGCCGGAGAGAGGGGTTTGCTGGAAGAGTTGGTTTGCTATTTTGGTTCACATTGCTAAGGCCTGTGATTGGTACTGGGTGGTATTGCCATACTTTCCCACAGCGGGTAGTGGGTGCCTGGAACGGGCTGCCGGGGGTGGCTGTCGAACCAGTTACAATTGTGGTGTTTAAGAGGCTTTTAGAGGGGCACAATGATATGCAGGGTGTGGATCACGAGCATCAGAGGAGATTAGTTTAAGTTGGCATCATGTACAGCATAAACATTGCGGGCCGAAGGGCCTGTTCCTGCACTGTACGATTCTATGTTGTGTGATTCTTATTGCTCCAGTCTCAGTTTGGATTTTCTTCTGTGAGACATAGAAACATAGAAAATAGGTGCAGGAGTAGGCCATTCGGCCCTTCGAGCCTGCACCATTCGCCATTCAATATGATCATGGCTGATCATCCAACTCAGTATCCTGTACCTGCCTTCTCTCCATACCCGCTGATCCCTTTAGCCACAAGGGCCACATCTAACTCTTAAATATAGCTCTGAACTCTGAATTGGTTTTGGGAATGAGGGGGGATTGAAGGGAAACGGGGGGGGGGGGGGCTCGGACATAAGTGTATGAATGATAGACAAGGAGCAGAGGGACGGGGGGTGGCGTGTGTGATGGGGCCAGGGGGAGTTGGTCACAGCTATCGGCCTTTTCCCCCTTTACACAACCAGCTAAATTCAGGAGTTCAGCTTATCTCAGCTTATCTTTATTGGCTGTTTTCATTTACTCAATAATGTTCTTGCCCTGGGTAATTGTCGATACATTTCCAGCAGTTAAACTGGTGTTTGTCTAACGTTCACAATCAGCTGAGGCTGCATTTCTTGTCTGTGGTCACAGTCACACAGTATGCAAACAGGCCCTTCAGCCCAACTTGCCCATGCTAGCCAACATGCCCCATCTACACTAGTCCCACCTGCCTCCATTTATCCCATATCCCTTTAACTCTAACCTTTCCATGTACCTGTCTAAACATTGCGATAGTGCTTGCGTCAACTACCTCCGCCGGCAGCTCGTTACATATAACCACCACCCTTAGTGTAAAGAATGTTGCCCCTCAGATTCCTATTAACTCTAGGTGTTGAAGAAGGCGTGGATGCGTTCTCCGTTCAGGACGATGGAGAGGAGATGCTTGTCCACCTCTGGGTGGGCTTTGATTTAGTGAAGAGGGTCTGGAGAATGATGTACGGGCTCTTGTTCAGGTCTGGAGAATGTTGATGTGGAGAGGATGTTTCCATTAGTGGGAGAGTCTAGGACCAGAGTAATCTCTAACAATGGCCAGATTCCTTTATCAACACTACTTTTTACATCTCTCTATATCACCGTATATATCTCTCGACCAACCAAACCAGGAAGAGGTAAAAACTAAATCTGCTGCCACAGTTATTGCAAAGAGCAAAGTCTATTCTCTGTATGCGTGCAATTACAGTAATAACACTGATATAAACGCACCTGCCTGAGTATAGAAACAAGGAACTGCAGATGCTGCCTTACCAAAGAAAGACTCAAAATGCTGGAGGGGGTTATGGGGAGAAGGCAGGAGAATGGGGTTAAGAGGGAGAGATAGACCAGCCATGATTGAATGGCGGAGTAGACTCGATGGGCCGAATGGTCTGATTCTGCTCCTATCACTTATGAACTGAAGAAGGATCCCGACCCAAAACGTCACCTATCCATATTCTCCAGAGATGCTACCTGGCCCGCAGGTATTGGATAGGTGACGTTTCACAGAGTGCTGGAGTAACTCAGCGGGTCAGGCAGCATCTGTGGAGAACATGGATAGGTGACGTTTCACAGAGTGCTGGAGTAACTCAGCGGGTGCAGCAGCATCTATGGAGCTAAGGAAATAGGCAATGTTTCGGGCCGAAACCCTTCCGGGTTTTGGCCCGAAACGTTGCCTATTTCCAGAAGGGTTTCGGCCCGAAGCGTTGCCTATTTCCTTAGCTCCATAGATGCTGCTGCACCATAACTCAGTGGGTCAGGCAGCATCTACGGAGAACATGGATAGGTGACGTTTCACAAAGTGCTGGAGTAACTCAGCGGGTCAGGCAGCATCTGTGGAGAACATGGATAGGTGACGTTTCAGGTCGGGATTCTTCTTCAGTGAGTTGTTTGGAATAAAGACCAAGTGGAGAGACTGGAGTGAAGGAGGAAACACGAATGAGATAAACACAATGATGAGGCTGGAGGGAGAGGTAAACGGCAGGAAAGTGTTTCTCCATGTCAGAGGTAAATAAAATTAAAGGACATAGGTTTAGGGTCAGGGGGAAATGAATTAGAAGGGATTTGAAAGGAGGCCTTTCTCACGCAGAGAGAGGTGAATACCTGGAGCTCACTGCTCGAGTGAGTAATGGGAGCAGTCAGTCAGTGACAGTCTTGAAGAAGTTAGACACTAATGTTGGAGTAACTGAGACAGACACAAAATGTTGGAGTAACTCAGAGAGACACAACATGCTGTCTACTGCAGTTGTACAGGGTCTTGGTGAGACCACACCTGGAGTATTGCGTACAGTTTTGGTCTCCAAATCTGAGGAAGGACATTATTGCCATAGAGGAAGTGCAGAGAAGGTTCACCAGACTGATTCCTGGGATGTCAGGACTGCCTTATGAAGAAAGACTGGATAGACTTGGTTTATACTCTCTAGAATTTAGGAGATTGAGAGGGGATCTTATAGAAACTTACAAAATTCTTAAGGGGTTGGACAGGCTAGATGCAGGAAGATTGCTCCCGATGTTGGGGAAGTCCAGGACAAGGGGTCACAGCTTAAGGATAAGGGGGAAATCCTTTAAAACTGAGATGAGAAGAACTTTTTTCACACAGAGAGTGGTGAATCTCTGGAACTCCCTGCCACAGAGGGTAGTCGAGGCCAGTTCATTGGCTATATTTAAGAGGGAGTTAGATGTGGCCCTTGTGGCTAAGGGGATCAGAGGGTATGGAGAGAAGGCAGGTACGGGATACTGAGTTGGATGATCAGCCATGATCATATTGAATGGCGGTGCAGGCTCGAAGGGCCGAATGGCCTACTCCTGCATCTAATTTCTATGTTTCTATGTTTCTATGCTGGAGTAACTCAGACACAAAATGCTGGAGTAACTCAGACACAAAATGCTGGAGTAACTCAGAGAGACACAACATGCTGGAGTAACTCAGACACAAAATGCTGGAGTAACTCAGACACAAAATGCTGGAGTAACTCAGACACAAAATGCTGGAGTAACTCAGACACAAAATGCTGGAGTAACTCAGACACAACATGCTGGAGTAACTCAGACACAAAATGCTGGAGTAACTCAGACACAAAATGCTGGAGTAACTCAGACACAACATGCTGGAGTAACTCAGAGAGACACAACATGCTGGAGTAACTCGAGACACAACATGCTGGAGTAACTCAGAGAGACACAACATGCTGGAGTAACTCAGACACAAAATGCTGGAGTAACTCAGACACAAAATGCTGGAGTAACTCAGAGAGACACAACATGCTGGAGTAACTCAGACACAAAATGCTGGAGTAACTCAGACACAACATGCTGGAGTAACTCAGAGAGGCACAACATGCTGGAGTAACTCAGAGAGACACAAAATACTGGAGTAACTCAGAGAGACACAAACTGCTAGAGTAACTGAGACAGACACAAAATCACTCCAAGTGTGGAGACGAGAATGGATCACCTCTGCCATGTGTTGTAAAATGGGATTAACGGACAGCATGGGCGTGAGGGGCCGAATGGCCTGTTTCCATGCTGTGTGATTCTGTGACTTGCACACTAGTGCGGTTTGCTTGGACTCCCGTGTGTAGCGTTTGGACACAATGGATTTATGCTGTGTTGTGTTGACATCTACATCAACGGACACGCATTGGCCACTGGCGACTGGCCAGCTCTCACTGGCTGATTTGGAGAGGTGCCGCAGTAGACTTTGAATCCACGTCAAATCAACCCGTGACCTTGAACTGCAGGACCTTGCTGATTACCGTAATTGATGGGCTTTGGTTTCTGCTTATCTGGTGTCCTTGAGGCAGATGGACCTTTACACACTGATAGCTCTTTCTTCTCATGAAGCCTTCGCGTTTACACTGCGGCTTGTCCGTATCACCCTGTTCGTGCAAACACCGCTGATGCGATCAGGTGGATTGATGAGGCCACTGATAAATATGTGTTTGGAAATACTCGAGGAATAGAGACATAGAAACATAGACAATAGGTGCAGGAGTAGAGGCCATCCGGCCATTCGAGCCTGCACCGCCATTCAATATAATAATAATAATAATACATTTTATTTATGGGCGCCTTTCAAGAGTCTCAAGGACACCTTACAAAAATTGAGCATGTAGAGGAAAAACATGTAAGGGGAATGAAATAAATAGTAGAGACATGACTAGTACACAAAGTAAAGACAGAATTCAATACAAAACACAATATGAGGCAATTAATGCACAGATGAAAAGGGAGGGGGACGTGGGGCTAAGGATAGGCAGAGGTGAAGAGATGGGTCTTGAGGCGGGACTGGAAGATGGGGAGGGACATGGAATTACGGATCAGTTGGGGGAGGGAGTTCCAGAGCCTGGGAGCTGCCCTGGAGAAGGCTCTGTCCCCAAAACTGCGGAGGTTGGTATGATCATGGCTAATCAATACCATTTGATTTTCACAGGGTTTTAATCCTGGAGCATTAACTCGCCCCATCGTGTCCGCGCCGACCAGCGATCCCCGCACACTCTGGCCCTGTCTCACGGTGCGAGTCCATCCACGAGTGATCCCGACTGAAAGAAAAAAATCAAACTCGTGGTTGTCTACGAGATTCCAAGTTTATGTTCACGAGTTTAAACGAGTTCCCACGTGTATGTCTAACACTATCCCCCCCACACACACACCAGGGACAGTTTACACACACGTACACCAAGCCAATTAACCTGCAAACCCGCACGTCTTTGGAGTGTGGGAGGAAACCGAAGATCTCGGAGTAAACCCACGGTGAGAACCTGCAAACTCCGTACAGACAGCACCCGCAGTCGGGATCGAACCCGGGACAGGGGGCATCTCTGGAGAGAAGGAGTGGGTGACGTTCCAGGTCGAGACCCTTCTCCAGACTAGTAAACATATTACGATGGATGACTCAAAGATTAGTCAAATATAAGTAGGTCTGGGAAGTGCTTGTTGAAGATGCAGTATCCGGAGTTCCTCGTGTCTCTATTTTACTGCCGTAGACTAATCATGTTTTAGTCTCAGAGCCCGCCATGTGCAATTCTAGTTGGCAGTTCTTTTCTTTTACTGAACGAGAATAGCTGAGTTTGGTATTACGTGGGAGAGAAGGGGCATATTTGTGGGGTGGGGTGGCCAGAATAATGGGTAAACCATTTAGAACGGAAACGAGGAAACACTTTTTCACACAGAGAGTGGTGAGTCTGTGGAATACTCTGCCTCAGAGGGCGGTGGAGGCAGGTTCTCTGGATACTTTCAAGAGAGAGCTAGATAGGGCTCTTAAAGATAGCGGAGTCAGGGGATATGGGGAGAAGGCAGGAACGGGGTACTGATTGGGGATGATCAGCCATGATCACATTGAATGGCGGTGCTGGCTCAAAGGGCCGAATGGCCTACTCCTGCACCTATTGTCTATTGTCTATTGTCTACACAGAGAGTGGTGAATCTGTGAAATTCTCTGCCACAGAAGGTAGTTGAGGCCACACAGTTCATTGGCTATATTTAAAAGGGAGTTAGATGTGGCCCTTGTGGCTAAAGGGATCAGAGGGTATGGAGAGAAGGCAGGGATGGGATACTGAGTTGGATGATCAGCCATGATCGTATTGAATGGCGGTGCAGGCTCGAAGGGCCGAATGGCCTCTACTCCTGCACCTATTGTCTATTGACTCCGCATCAAGGCAGGGACATTCCCAGCCCACTCAGTGACTGAGTCATTTGCTATGTCGCTCTTCCAGGGAGATGCTAAATGCATTTCGTTGTCTCTGTACTGTACACTGACAATGACAATTAAAATTGAATCTGAATCTGAATCTGAATCTGAATCTGAATCTGAGCTCCACAGCCCAACCACACGGATACCACTGTCTCTGGTAATCATTGACAGTAGCTCAAGCTCATGGGTTAATAAGTGGAAGTTTTACAAGTCTACACCGTCCTGACTGGTTGTGTCCCATCACACCAGATCAACGATAACGAAAAACCGATAAATCTGCCGGAGGATCTCAGTGTCGACCACACCTCCCTCCATTCGCTGCTTCCACTCTGGGATTAACTCACTGCTTCTGTCCACCTGCATCAGTTCAACCATCACATTTCTAACGCAATGAAATAAAATAAAAACCACCCAGAATGACAACGAGACCCCCCGCCGCTGCTCTGCTGCCGTTCACGCTCTTCTTCGCCGTGAGTTTTATTTTAACCAGTTTTTTAAATCGTAATACTTATTGATGATCAGCCATGATCATATTGAATGGCGGTGCAGGCTCGAAGGGCCGAATGGCCTACTCCTGCACCTAATTTCTATGTTTCTATGTAATTGTTGCATATTTTTTGTGTCGGTCTACAGTTTTAGAGTCGTCGTACAGCATGCAAACAGGCCCTTCGGCCCAACTTGCCCATGCCGACCAACATGCCCCATCTACACTAGTCCCACCTGCCTGCGTTTGGCCTATATCCCTCCAAACCCGTCCTATCCATGTGCCTGTCCAAATGCTTTTTAAATGTTGTGATAGTCCCAGCCTCAACTACCCCCCTCCAGCAGCTCGTTCCATTCACCCTCCACCCTTTGTGTAAAATAAGTTGCCCCTCAGGTTCCTATTTAATATTTCCCCCCTCACCTTAAACCCACATCCTCTGGTTATTGATTCCTCAGTAGTTTCTGCTTCTCAGACTAAGGAATGTTAAATGTATAAGATCATCATATAACCTACACCGAGGTTCCACAAAATGGCAAGAAGGAACTGCAGATGCTGGTTTAAACCGAGGACAGACACAAAGTGCTGGAGTAACAGCAGGTCAGAATGCTGGAGTAACTCAGCGGGCAGGGAGGGCAGCATCTCTGGGGAGAAGGAACGGGTCGAGACCCTTCTTTAGATCCTAATTCAATCTAAGGAAGTGTATCGACCTGAAACATCACCTATTCCTTCTCCCCAAAGATTTGTCTCCATTGAACATGATTCCAATTGCTGCCTTTATATCCTGTTTACTGATTATATTAACCTGAGATTTAAATGTAACACTGACAAATCAAACACACGTCGTGGTATTCGACTCTACCTTGAATATCCACCTGTGGCCATAGACATCGACATTACTATTAAAACACAAATGAACGTGTTATAACACCAAGAAAGCCAACCCGAATGTCAAGGTAGTGTCTAAACTGTCTCCACATACAATGCAGCACAATAACTAACTCCAGATCCTGAAAAAGGGTCTCGACCCCAAACGTCACCCATTCCTTCTCCCCAGAGATGCTGCCTGTCCCGCTGAGTTACTCCAGCACTTTGTGTCTATCTGGCACAGAATGGCCCCAGGAGTGCAGGACAGAGCGATCGCCAATACAGCGAGTGCTCTCAGGATACACAGAGGGATAGATGTAGAGGCTGGAGGGTTCAGGCGTGAAGTCAGGAGGGAATGCAATGAATTCTAAGGGTGGTGAATCTGTAGGATTCATTGCCACAGAGAGCTGTGGAGGCCAAGTCGATTGATAGTTTTGGATGTCTGGCAGAGATAGATAGATTCTAGATTAGTACGGGTGTCAGTGGTTATGGGGAGAAGGCGTGAGAATGGGGTTAGGAGCGAGAGATAGATCAGCCATGATTGAATGGCGGAGTAGACTTGATGGGCCGAATGGCCTCATTCTGCTCCTTAGAATAAAGGGGAGGTCATTTAAGACTGAGGTTTTCACCCAGAGAGTTGTGAATTTGTGGAATTCCCTGCCACAGAGGGCAGTGGAGGCCAAGTCACTGGATGGATTTAAGAGAGAGTTAGATAGAGCTCTAGGGGCTAGTGGAGTCAAGGGTTCTGGGGAGAAGGCAGGCACGGGTTATTGATAGGGGACGATCAGTCACGATCACATTGAATGGCGGTGCTGGCTCGAAGGGCCGAATGGCCTCCTCCTGCACCTATTTTCTATGATTCTATGTTTCTATCATTTATGAACATGAATGCCGAGCAACTCCGGAACTGAGAGTTGTGTGATTTGCGGATTGTTCCCAGGGACACAGGTGCAATGTAATGCAGGCAGGCGGGTAGGTGGTGGTGGGTGGGTGGAGGGTCTGGGCCGGTGTAGGACGTGTCTAAGAGGTGTCTGTGTTCACCAGGTGACCTGTGCCACCGTGATCCACCAGCCGGGCTACTGCGCGTTCAGCGGGGAATGCGGCACGAATCCAGAGGTGGAGAACCCTCTGATCCCATCCAAGGTGCCGTGTGTGTTCAACAAGCCGGCCTTCACCCTCGCCCCGGCCCAGCTGGAGAGGCTGAAGCGCGTGTGCCCGATGCTGTACACGGGCGACCAGAATACCAGGGTGTGTTGTACTTACCCACAGCTACTGGCGCTAGACGCCAGCATGACCATGTCTAAGGCGTTGTTGGTCCGCTGCCCATCGTGTGTAAGCAGCTTCACCAACCTGTACTGCCAGAACACTTGTAGCCCAGACCAGAGCCTCCACATCAATGTCACCCGCACCCTCCCTTACAACATGTCGGGCCAGCCTGAGGACGCCGTGATGGAGTACAGCTGTTACTACGGCCGACACTTCGCCGACGGTTCCTTCAACTCGTGTAAGGACGTGCGAATCCCGGCGACCGGTGGCCTGGCCATCTCGCCCATGTGTGGACGGTACGGGGCCACTCTGTGCAACACTGAGCGCTGGCTGGGCTTCCAGGGGGACTCCAGCAACGGCCTGGCCCCGCTGGACATTAACTTCGTGCTGGTGGCCAACCAGACCCCCGTGGCCGGCGGCATGGTCCCGTACACCGGGCGCTTCTGGAGATGCGACCAGCCCGTGTCCGCGCAGGGCCAGGCGTGTTCGTGTCAGGACTGCAGTGAGTCTTGCCCCGTTATCCCCTCTCCCTCTCCTCCCCCCGCACCCTGGACAGTGGGTCAAATTCCCGGCTCCCTGCTCATGTGTATCATCGCCTTCCTCGTCCTGCTCGCCCTCTTCATCCTGTTCCTGGTCCTGAGCCGAGGGCGCGGGGGGAAGAGATCTCCCTCTATAGCGGGGACGGGCTGCTCGGCCAAGGTGAGCAGGGATAGCCAGGTGTGGTTGGGCAACGTGTTCAGGTGTTGGGGCACCGCAGTTGCCCGGCGCCCGCTGCCCGTGATCGCCGCCTCTCTAGTCCTGGTCATCGTCCTGTCGGCCGGTCTCAGTTACATATCTCTGACCACCGACCCGGTGGAGCTGTGGTCAGCCCCAGACAGCCGGGCCCGCCGGGAGAAGGACTACCACGATGCCAACTTCGGCCCCTTCTTCAGGACCAACCAGGTAATCATCACAGTGCCCGGCCGCCCGGACTACACCTACAACTCGGTACTATTCGGGGAGAACACATTCTCCGGCATGTTCGACAAGGACATCGTGCTGCAACTACTCGACTTCCAGACCAGGCTACAGGACATCCAGGTGTGGTCAGAGGAAGCGCAGAGGAACATCTCGCTGCGGGACATCTGCTTCGCCCCCCTCCACCCTCACTCGCCCGACACCAGAGACTGCGCCGTGAACAGCTTGCTCCAGTACTTCCAGAATAACAGGGGCCTCATCAATGCCCAGGGAAACCAGACCATACACGGCGTGACCGGCACTGTGGACTGGAGGGACCACTTCCTCTACTGCGCCAAGTACGTGCTGGGCTTGGGCACATTTGGGGCTGGGCACATCTGGGGCTGGGCACATCTGGGGCTGGGCACATCTGGGGGGAGGCACATCTGGGAGGGGGGGGCAGCTGGACAGTGGGCAACAGCTGGAGTTGGGCACATCTGGACAGTGGGAAACAAACGGAGTTGGGCACTTATTGACAGTGGGCAACAGCTGGAGTTGGGCACATCTGGAGGCATATCTGGGAAGAGGCACAGCGGGGGGGGGAGGCTGCTGGAGAGTGGGCAACAGCTGGAGAGTGGGCAACAGCTGGAGTTGGGCACATCTGGGGAGGGGGGCTGCTGTAAAATGGGCAACCGCTGGAGGATGGGCAACAGCTGGGGCGAGGCACATCAGGAGAAATGAAGAGCTAGACAGGTGGACACAGCTAGAGACAGTGGGCACATCTGGAAAGTGGGCAACATCTGGAGTTGGGCACATCTGGAGAAAGACAGCTGGGGAGAGGAGGGCAGCTGGATAGTTGGTAACAGCTGGAGAGTGGGGCACAGCTGGAGAATCGGCAACAGCTGGAGAGACGCACAGCTGGAGGGCAGCTGAAGAGTGGGCAACAGCTGGAGTTGGATCCAGTTAGATAGTTAGTTAGTTTGAAGAAGGGTCCTGACACGAAACGTCACCTATCCATGTTCTCCACAGATGCTGCCTGAGCCGCTGAGTTACTCCAGTACTCTGTGGTTTTTTTTGTAAAGCAGCACCTGTAATTCGCTGGTTCTAGATAGTTAGTCTATTAGGTTAGTTGAGTTGATATTGTCACCTATACCGAGGTACAATGAAAAGCTTTTTTGTTGCCTGCTATCCAGTGAACGAAAAGACAATACAATATACTTGATTACAACCAAGCTGTTCAGTGTACAGGGTAAAGGGAATAACTCCCCCCACCGCCACCATGTCTCGTTTTGGCCGCCCCCCCCCATAGTAAAACTCTCACTCTCCGCAGCTCCCCCCTATCCTTCAAGGACAACACCGTGATGGGAATAAGCTGCATGGCAGATTACGGAGCGCCAGTCTTCCCATTCTTGGCTGTTGGTGGCTACGAAGGTGAGAGCATCAGCCGTCAGTTTTATCAGCACACAAACAGGCCACTCGGCCCACCGCGTCCATGCATCCACCGCCACCAAACATCCATCCACAACAATTTCCCCCCTCTTTCATTTAGTGGTTTTGGTTCTTGGAATACGCAGGAATGGTTTGGAGGCCACGTCATTGGGTATTTTTAAGATTTGTTACAGATTTGTTCGGGATTCATAAGGTGATAGTAGCAGAATTAGGCCATTCGGCCCATCAAGTCTGCTCCACCATTCAATCATGGCTGATCTATCTATCCCTCCTAACCCCATTCTTCTGCCTTCTCCCCATAACCTCTGACACCCGCGCTAATCAAAAATCTATCTATCTCTGCCTTAAAAATGTCCACTGACTTGGCCTCCACAGCCTTCTGTGGCGAAGAATTCCACAGATTCACCACCCTCTGGCTAAATACATTTCTCCTCATCTCCTTCCTAAAAGAATGTCCTTTATTTCTGAATCTGCAGTCTCTTGTGTCTGTCTCCTTGTTCCTTGACACGTTGGTTTGGGGAATGTCCTCTCCCACTGGGTCAGGGCTGACTGGGGTTAAGTCCAGGTCCTGCTTCTGTGGTAGATGCCCACTTTAACCTCTGATGACCTGAACCATCACCTGTCCAGAGATGCTGACTGACCCGCTGAGTTACTCCAGCACTGTGTGTGTGTGTGTGTGTGTGTGTGTGTGCGTGTGTGTGCGCGCTTGTGTGTGTGCGTGTGCGTGTGCCTGTGTGTGTGTGTGTGTGTGTGTGTGTGTGTGTGTGTGTGCGTGTGTGTGTGTGTGTGTGTGTGCGCGCGCTTGTGTGTGTGTGTGTGTGTGTGCGTGTGTGTGTGTTTTAACCCCTGTTTTGTTGCCCATCAGGTGCAGATTTCACTCAAGCCCAAGCATTCATCATGACCTTCTCCCTAAACAGCTACAGTGCCGATGACCCCAAATACCAGTTCGCGCTGCTCTGGGAGAAAGAATACTTGAGAATTCTACAAGAGTACAAGAATGACAAATCCATCGACTTTGACTTTGTCTACATGGCTGAGGTATGGCATTTCCAGAGGATGGAACACTAACAGGTGCACGAACAGGAGGGGATAGGATCCAAGTGGGCCACTCGGCGTAGGCAGATTGGAAGTTGGGAACATATCAGCTGTGTACGAGAGGTCCGTTTGAGGTTCTGATAACACAGGGGGGAAGAATCTATTCTTGAATGTGGTGGTGTGCGGTCTACCCGGTTTTGGGACGACAGATGGCACAATGGGCTAAGTGTTCGGCTGGCAACCGGAAGGTAGCCGGTTCGAATCCCGCTTGGAGTGCATACTGTCGTTGTGTCCTTGGGCAAGACACTTCACCCACCTTTGCCTGTGTGTGAATGTGTGTGAGTGATTGGTGGTGGTCGGAGGGGCCGTAGGCGCAGATTGGCAGCCACGCTTCCGTCAGTCTGCCCCAGGGCAGCTGTGGCTACAGAAGTAGCTTACCACCACCGAGTGTGACTGAGGAGTGAATGAATAATGCGATGTAAAGCGCCTTGAGTATTAGAAAGGCGCTATATAAATCCCATCCATTATTACCTGGATCTCCTGCCATCAGGCAAGAGATACCGTAGCATCAAAGCCCGGACTACCAGACAGGCTGTGAGGCTGCTAAACAGTCACTCTGTACTCACAGTCACCTGATTCTGCGGCTTTGCACCGACATTTTAATAACTCTGGCGCTGGCCACTCAAATCAGCTGCCCTGGACATTTTAATGACTGTTTTTACTGTATTTTAATGTTGCTGTTTTACCTGCTTTTAACTATTTATACTGTTTCATCAGGGACTGGATTGTTTTTTACTGTTATTATGTGTGGAATGTTTTAAGTTTCATGTGCGATGCTCTGGTATTCCCTGGGAAACGTCTTCTCATTTTGCACTGTACAACTGTTGCTTTGCAAGATGACAATAAAGGTTGGTTTTAAGATTTAAAGCCTCGACTCCGCTTGTGTTTGCAGCGTTCTCTGGAAGATGAGATCAACAGGACCACAGCTGAAGATATCCCAATTTTCGCCATCAGTTACCTGGTGATCTTCATCTATATTGCCCTGGCACTGGGAGAGTACAACAGCTGGAGAACCGTCCTGGTACGTGGCTCGCTGCTAAACCTGGTCCATCACATGTTGTACTCAAACCTTTCATCAAGCTTTCATTCAAATCTTACTTGGTAGACAAAAATGCTGGAGAAACTCAGCGGGTGTGGCAGCATCTATGGAGCGAAGGGTCGACCCGAAACGTCGCCTATTTCCTTCGCTCCATAGATGCTGCCTCACCCGCTGAGTTTCTCCAGCATTTTTGCCTACCTTCCATTTTCCAGCATCTGCAGTTCCTTCTTAGACATTCAAATCTCACTGTTGCCCAGACCATGGGGGGTTTTGTCAGGGTGGGTGTGGAGAGAATGTTTCATTTTGTAGAGTCGTGGAGTCAGACAGCATGGGACGAGGCCCTTCGGCCCACCATGTCCATGCCCACCACATTTGCATATTGGCTTCATCCCATTGAGGCCCTCTAATCCCTTCCTATCCATTTAACTACCTGAATGTCTTTTTAAATGCGACACAGTGGTGCTGCCTCTCAGCGCCAGAGACACGGGTTTGATCCTGAACTTGGGTGCTGTCTGTGTGGAGTTTGCATGTTCTCCCTGCGATCGTGTGGGATTGTAGGTTAATTGTCCCCAGTGTGCAGGGAATGGGTGAGAAAGTGGGATAACACGTAACTAGTGTGAAAGGGTGATCAATGCTCGATGGGCTGAAGGGCCTGTGTCCATGCTGTACCTCTAGACTAAACCAAGTGGCTGCTGAAGGGAGGAATCTGGATCTAAGGGTTACTGATTAATAATAATAATAATAATATATTTTATTGTCATTGCACAGAGATGCAATGTGATTTGTTATGCAGCTTCCATCCAATGTCATAACTTCAACAACAAAAATTTAGATACCCAGAGAAACATGATTTATAAAAAAGAACGTAATAAATAAAAGTTGTATTTAGCCCAGAGAGGGGCCGAATGGCCTGTTCTCTGCTCGTCCATTGATTAAGATCACGTGTGGACAGGTACATGGACAGGAAAGGTTTAGAGGGATTTGGGCCAAATGCGGGCGGGTGGGTCTTGTGTAGATGACAGGCTGGGCCGAAGGGCCTGTTTCTGGTGGAACAACTTTATGACTCTCCCACCATCAACAGAATGGGCCATTGATTTATTTCTGAACTCATTGCCTCTACAGATTGACTCGAAGATTACGCTGGGACTGGGCGGAATCTTTGTTGTGTTGGGAGCAGTCCTTTCATCCATGGGTTTTTACGCCTACATTGGGGTTCCCTCCTCCCTCATTGTTCTCGAGGTGGTCCCCTTTCTAGTGCTTGCCGTGGGCGCAGACAACATATTCATCCTCGTTCTCCAATACCAGGTTAGTTCCCTGCTCCGTCAATCATTCACAACCTCGTCTGGGTTTGTTTGCATTTAATTTTTGGTGTTTTCCTCTATCTTGTCGCAATGATTTCTCTGCCAGAGTTTCAATCGATTCACTTGGGCAGCCTGCACCCCAGCGATATGAATGTTGACTTAGAAACATAGAAACATAGAAAATAGGTGCAGGAGTAGGCCACTCTGCCCTTCGAGCCTGCACCGCCATTCAATATGATCATGGCTGATCATCCAACTCAGTATCCTGTACCTGCCTTCTCTCCATACCCCCTGATCCTTTTAGCCACAAGGGCCACATCTAACTCCCTCTTAAATATAGCCAATGAACTGGCCTCAACTACCTTCTGTGGCAGAGAATTCCACAGATTCACCACTCTCTGTGTGAAAAATGATTTCCTCATCTCGGTCCTAAAAGACTTCCCTCTTATCCTGAAACTGTGACCTCTAGTTCTGGACTTCCCCAACATTGGGAATAATCTTCCTGCATCTAGCCTGTCCAACCCCTTAAGAATTTTGTAAGTTTCTATAAGATCCCCCCTCAATCTTCTGAATTCCAACGTGTACAAGCCGAGTCTATCCAGTCTTTCCTCATATGAAAGTCCTGCCATCCCAGGAATCAGTCTGGTGAACCTTCTCTGTACTCCCTCTATGGCAAGAATGTCTTTCCTCAGATTTGGAGACCAAAACTGTACGCAATACTCCAGGTGTGGTCTCACCAAGACCCTGAACAACTGCAGTAGAACCTCCCTGCTCTTATACTCAAATCCTTTTGCTATGAATCAAATCCTTTTGCTATGACTTCTCAAACTTCAAGTAACCCTTGCTTTCCCTCTCTCTCCATCCCTCCCCCTTCCCTGTTCTCCGACCTGTCCGACTGTCCCTGATTACATTTTATCTCTGTTTACTTCGTTGTCACCTTCTCCCAGCTAACAATGATCTATTTTACATTTCCCTTGAACAACTTCCCCTTTGATGTTTCATTTTCACACTTTACCCTTCTTTATCTCTAGTCTCCCTCTCCCCGACTCTGTATGTAGTGATGTATGTATTTAATCTATGAAGCAATGCTGTATAACGTTAGTACCTCCACCAATGTAAAGCACTTTGGCCAACCAGAGTTGTTTTTTAAATGTGCTATAGAAATAAAAGTGACTTGACTGTCAGTCTGAAGAAGGGTCTCGACCCGAAACGTCACCCATTCCTTCTCTCCAGAGATGCTGCCTGTCCCGCTGAGTTACTCCAGCGTTTTGTGTCCATCTTCAATTGTATTTATCAATTCCTTCAGTATTATCCAACTGAAAATTTGTTTTTTTTCTGGAGTGAAACACAATAACGACAATTTCTGGATTATTTGGTTGTGCTTGGAGATTTCAATTAGTCAGGAGACACCATTGTGACCACAAAATACTTTCCCCTTGAAGCCATCCTTGGTGCGGCGGGTAGAGTTGCTGCCTTGCAGCGTCAGAGACCCAGGTTGGATCCTGACTACGGGTGCTGTCTGTGTGGTGTTTGCACCTTCTCCCCGTGACCTGCGTGGGTTTTCACCGGGTGCTCCGGTTTCCTCCCACATTCCAAGAACGTGCAGGTTTATAGGTTAATTGGCTTCTGTAAATTGTCCCTAGTGTGTGTAGGATAGTGCTAGTGTACGGGGTGATCGCTGGTCGGCACGGACCCGGTGGGCCGAAGGGCCTGTTTCCACGCTGTATCTCTGAAGATAAATGACTCAAGATTTGCGTGTTGGGGGTGTGGTGAGTTGCTGGCTGTGGGCAGGAACATGAGGACATGGAGCTCTGCACTGGGATTGATGAGGACGTGTGCCCTGACTCTAGTCTTGCCTTGACAGAGGGACGAGAGGAGAGCGGGAGAGAGTCGTGAGGAGCAGATTGGCCGGGTGCTGGGCGACGTGGGCCCCAGCATGCTTCTCTGCAGCTTCTCAGAGTCCATCTGCTTCTTTCTTGGTAAGAGTTGGGTCTTGGTGGGCCAGATGTCCTCCAGTATTATCATGGAATATGGAAACGTTTCTCTCCAATTCCTCCTGATTATTTTTCCAGCTAACTTAAATCCCCGGCCTCTGATTCACTTAGATAGGAACATCTTGTGAGTGTCGAGCAATATATTTTTCTGGATATTCTGTCTACCAAAATGTCTGAGCATCTCTGGCAACTTGGGCAGCCATGAGGCGCAGATTGATGCCTGGATTAGGGGAATATTCAGTATTCAGTATTTACTTTCATGTCATTTTAACTGAGTACTTACATACACAGATGAAACGATAAATTGTTTCTCAATAGCTACAGACTTGTTGAGATCTGAAAGAAGCATCTCAACTTGGATAGGATAGATTTAGAGGGATATGGGCCAAATGCAGGCAGGTGGGACTAGTGTAGATGGGACAACATGGGCAAGTTGGGCTGAAGGGCCTGTTTCAGGGCTGTGCCAGTCCAAAAGCGTTTGGAAGTGTGGGTGCCGGGATTGGTGTGGGTGGCTGGTGCGGTTAGAGTGGGCTGGGTGACTGCCTGGTCTAACGGGAGATCTTGCCACAGGTTCTTGGTTTCTTGGTCCTCCAAATGGAGGTGGTGGAGGGAGGACTTAAGCCAGGAAGGGTTTTTGGGAAGAAAGAGCTACCTTAAATTTAGTTGTATCTGGTTGGGTAACTATGGTAGGGTGAAGATTATTCCATGCTTTAATTGTGCGGGGGAAGAACGAATTGCTGTACACATCTGTCTTGGTAGCTGGAATCACAAATTGGATCGAATGCCCTCATCTGCTCCTAATTGGTTTGGGTTTGGTGCAGGTGCTCTAACCAAGATGCCCGCGGTGCGTACCTTTGCGCTGTATGCAGCCCTGGCCGTTTTCCTCGATTTCCTGCTACAGATGTCAGCGTTCGTGGCCCTGCTGTCCCTGGACGCTCGGAGAGAGGAGGTATGGTCCACGATCTCCACCTTCACCTTTGTCAATATCTCCAAATCTGTTGTACATTCAAGCAGCAGCGATCACTGCTGGTATCAATTAGGAGATGGTCACAATCCTTCCCAATAATAATAAGATGATGGATTATAACATCTGCAACCCCGGATCAATTATGTTTATATGTTATAGGAGCAGAATTAGGCCATTCAGCCCATTGAGTCTACTAATAGGAGTCTAGAACCAGAGGCACAGCCTCAGAATATTCCATGCTTTAATTGTGCGGGGGAAGAACGAATTGCTGTACACATCTGTCTTGGTAGCTGGAATCGTCTCTCTAAAAAGGATCTAATAAAAGGACGTATCTCTAGAAAGGAGATGAGGAGGAATTTCTTTAGTCAGAGGGCGGTGAATCTGTGGGATTCGTTGCTACAGACGGCTGTGGAGGCCAAGTCAATGGATATATTTAAGGTGGAGATAGATAGATAGATTCTGGATGAGTAAGCGTAACAGGGGTTATGGGGAGAAGGCAGGAGAATGGGGTAGAGAGGGAAAGATAGGTCAGCCATGATTGGATGGTAGAGTAGACTCGATGGGCCGAATGGCCTAATTCTGCCCCGACCTATGACTGATGAACTTATGTTCTTTATGATAACGGTGTGTGAAGCATTGTGCCCACTGATCTTGCTGTCATCTCTCCTGTAGGCAGCGAGGTTCGACATTTGTTGTTGCGTGCGCTCCAAAACAAGGAAGAAGCGGAAGAAGAAAGAGGGTTTCTTGCTGATGTTAATGAGAGAGTATTACGCTCCGTTCCTGCTACACTCTGTTACACGGGTTATTGTGGTAAGAGAACTCTACTACACAGAGTCTACATGGAACCGCAGATGCTGGAACCTTGTGTTAGACACAGAATGCTGGAGTAACTCAGCGGGACAGGCAGCATCTCTGGAGAGAAGGAGTGGGTGACGTCTCGGGTCGAGACATCTTCTTCAGGTCACCCATTCCTTCTCTCCATCGTGTCTCACCACCACATTGTCCATCTGTATCCTCTGGCTGGGTGACCAGTGACAAACTCCACTGACTGCTCTGCCTTTATTTCTAGGTCATCGTCTTCCTCTTCATGTTGTGCGCGGCGGTGTTTCTGGCGCTACACGTCCGTGTGGGCCTCGACCAGGAGCTGGCCTTGCCAACGGTCAGTGCCCAACCATCTCCTCTTCTCCATATCATCATATCCCCCGTCATAGAACATAGAACGTAGAACATAGAGCATAGAACGTAGAACATAGAACGTAGAACATAGAACATAGAATGTAGAGCGTAGAACGTAGAACATAGAACGTAGAACGTAGAACATAGAACATAGAGCGTAGAACATAGAACATAGAACATAGAGCGTAGAATGTAGAACGTAGAACGTAGAATATAGAATGTAGAACGTAGAACATAGAACGTAGAACGTAGAACATAGAACGTAGAACATAGAACATAGAACATAGAGCGTAAAACATAGAACATAGAGCGTAGAATGTAGAACATAGAACGTAGAATGTAGAATGTAGAACATAGAACGTAGAACGTAGAACATAGAACATGGAACATGGAACATAGAGCACAGAACATAGAACATAGAGCATAGAGCATAGAACATAGAACATAGGTCACTCCTTCACCCCCCGGTCACACACCCCTCCCTCACCCCCACCCCCTCACTCCAACCCCCCCCCCCCCCCCCAGGTCCCGGTCACAACCCCCGCCCTCATACTACCCTCTCACCCCCTTCACTCCAACATACATAGAACATAGAACAGAACATAGAGCATAGAACGTAGAACAGCACAGGAACAGGCCCTTGGGCCCGCAATATTCATGCCGAACATGATGCCAAGTTAAACTGATCTCATCTGCCTGCGCATGACCCATTATCCCTCCATTCCCTGCAACTCCACTATCATATCGGCCTCCACCACCACCCCTGGCAGCGCGTTCCAGGCACCCACCACCCTCTGTGTAAAGAATTCAAGAAGGAACTGCAGATGCTGGAGAATCGAAGGTAGACAAAAATGCTGGAGAAACTCAGCGGGTACAGCAGCATCTATGGAGCGAAGGAAATAGGTAACGTTTCGGGCTGAAACCCTTCTTCAGACTAAACTAAGTGTCTCTTTCCCATGTGCAGGACTCGTACATGCTGGATTACTTTGCTGGCCTCAACAATTACTTAGAGGTGGGCGTCCCCGTGTACTTTGTCACCACGGCCGGTTACAACTTCTCCAGCAGAGCCGGCATGGACGGGGTGTGTTCCAGCGTGGCGTGTGACACCAACTCCATGACCCAGAAGATCCAGTACGCCACCGAATTCCCCAAGCAGTGAGTCCCATTGGCCTGAGCTGTGTATCCCATACACTCACCTGTGTGTGTGTGTGTGTGTGTGTGTGTGTGTGTGTGTGTGTGTGTGTGTGTGTGTGTGTGTGTGTGTGTGTGTGTGTGTGTGTGTGTGTGTGTGTGTGTGTGTGTGCTTGTGTGTGTGCTTGTGTGTGTACTTGTGTGTGTACTTGTGTGTACGTGTGTGTGTGTGTGTGTGTGTGTGTATATATATATATATATATACGTATTTCATATATATACATTATAAATATACATATACACACATATAGATATATATACATACATGCCGACAAATATATATATTATAGAGAGAGAGAGAGAGAGAGAGTCATAGAGTAATACAGTGTGGAAACAGGCCCTTCGGCCCAACTAGCCCACACTGGCCAACATGTCCCAGCTACACTAGTCCCACCTGCCTGCGCATGGTCCATATCCCTCCAAAACAGTCCTATCCATGTACCTGTCTAACTATTTCTTAAACATTGGGATAGTCCCAGCCTCAACTACCTCCTCTGGCAGCTTGTTCCATACACCCACCACCCTTTGTGTGGAAATGTTACCCCTCAGATTCCTGTTAAATCTTTTCCCCTTCACCTTGAACCTGTGTCCTCTGGGTTGTGGGGAGAAGCTGGAGCATGCGGTCACAGGGAGAACGTGCGAACTCCACACACACAGACAGCACCGGAGGTCAAGATTGGACCGGGGTCTCTAGCGGTGTGAGGCAGCAGCTCTACCCGCTGCACCACTGTGCCGTGTGGTGGAAGATGGAGTGTGGTGATTTAGCATAGACGGGGTGTGGGGGTGAGCTGCTCGTTGCTGCTGTTAACATGGAGATTGTGTTACAACTGATTACACCCCTCATCCTGCATCTCCCTCCCTCTCCAGGTCCTACATAGGTATCCCTGCCTCCTCCTGGGTGGACGACTTTATCGACTGGTTGAACCCAATGTCCCGGTGCTGTCGACTCTTCAGCTTCGGCCCCAACACTGGTGAATTCTGCCCAGCCGACAAAAGTAAGCTCCCCCCTCCAACCTGAACTTGGTGACGACGAAATGTGGGGGAAGGAACTGCAGATGCTGGTTTACACCGGAGATAGACACAGAATGCTGGAGTAACTCAGCGGGTCAGGCAGCATCTCTGGAGAGAAGGAACGGGTGACGTTTCGGGTCGAGACCCTTCTTCAGACCTTGCCTAATGCTAATCCCATTGCCAGATTTGGCCAAGCAATAGCTAAAATTAATAAATGTTTCTTGAAGATTACGATAGCTGCCTCAACCACCTCCTCCAGCAGCTTGTTCCATACACCCACCACCCTCTGTGTTAGAGGGAATTTAGCGTTATTTTGTGTTCTGCGCATGCCCCATATGTGGGTTTACTCAGATGGTCACAGACCCAAAATAAAACAGATGATAGATCAGTGGTGAGTCTATCCAACAAGTCGGTTTACTGAAGACCTCAACAGAAGTCACTTGTAAACACTCTGAGAGAACCCAAAGTGTTTTAAAGATTCACAGCACCTACAGCATTTTCATTTTCTCATGATACAATGGCTCCTTGTGAAGTTGAAATAAATCATCATCGATCAATGTCTTTGTAGCTTTTCATCTTTGCCTTACCCCGAAGTTATCTTTAACCTATCGTTTCCTGTTCTTTTGGCAATCTCTCTCCCATGCATCTAACATATATCAATGTAGCTGTGGGGAAAATTGTTGGTGTCTATGTATTGTAAAAATGCTGTTTGTTAACTTTTGGGAGTCTTGCCTGCTAAACACAGTGAGAAAGCTGTAATCACAAGGTTGCAATGGATAAGAACCTCGACAGAACTGCAAACAACTACCCCCCCCCCCCACCATAAGTGAGTGAGGGTGGTTTATGGGTGGAGTGCCAGCTCTGAGGAGAGTTGAGACAAATTATTTCCCTTGGAATATAGAAGGCTGAGGGGATGGGTGATATACATTTTTTTAAATTAATTAAAGGGCTGGCACGGTGGCGCAGCGGTAGAGTTGCTGCCTCCCAGCGCCAGAAACCAGGGTTCGATCCTGACTACGGGCGCTGTTAGTACGGAGTTTGTACGTTCTCCCCGTGACCTGCGAGGGTTTCCTCCGAGATCTTCGGTTTCCTCCCACACTCCAAAGACGTGCAGGTTTGTAGGTTAATTGTGTTGGTACAAGTGTAAATTGTCCCTAGTGTGTGTGGGATAGTGTTAGTGTGCGGGGATCGCTGGTCGGCACAGACTTGGTGGGCCGAAGGGCCTGTTTCTGCGCTGTATCTCTAAACTAAACACAACTAAAGTAAGATTAGTAGTTTGTTATATGTTTAACCCAATAACTGACATACTAAATGGGCAACACAAGGAACTTAAGGATGTTAGCGAGCCAATAAACATGCTGCCTCACCCGCTGAGTTTCTCCAGCATTTTTATCTACCTTCGATTTTCCAGCATCTGCAGTTCCTTCTTAAACAAATAGATTTAACATGGAGTTTAAGTTTCATGGGAATGTGGAGTATATATTTTTTTTTATTTGATTAATGAAGGATTGGTGTTAAATGGGTGACCGATGGTCAGCACAGAACGATGGGCCGAAGGGCCTGGTTCTGCTATGTCTGACCCTCTGCCATCCAAGCTCCAGTCGCCAGAGTGTGGGGGTTTCTGTTGAGATGTAGTGTACATCTAGATGTACGAGGTGACTCTAATTCCATTTATCGATCTTCAGATTCACTGCTCTGTTTCAAGAATTGCCTCCCAACAAATTTCAGCGGGATTATCCGACCCTCCAGCGAGAAGTTCGACAAATTCCTGCCCAGCTTCCTGAACGACACCCCCACCCTGAAATGCTCCAAGGGGTAAGTCATGGTCAGCGGTGTCTGTGGTGTTGCCTTGTACCAAGGTGCAGGGAAACACAAGATGTTGCCCACAGATCTGCAAGACATGTCGTGGGGTGACGCCTGTGTGGTCGTGAGTAGTCGCCCAAAGAGTCGTACCTTTCTCTGGTCCCCGCTGGATTTTCAACATGTTGGACATTTTCAACCACCTGCTGTGACTATGACGGGTGCAGGCAAGTTGCCGAAAAAATCACCGAATTGGGACAGGCCCTTTGGTGAATGTTACAATGCTTTAGTTTAATGCTATCATGTATATTCTAGCGAGAAAAAGAGGGTAGAAAGTTACAGATAAAAAAGAAAAAAAAACAACAAAAAAAACAAGAAACAACACAACAGAAAAACAAGGGAGGTGGAATGGGTTACCTGTAATACATCAATGGAGATAGGTTCGTAGGTTATAAAGTATAAAGTATAGTTTTTCATCTGTTCCTGAGTTCAAGTTTCAGTTGGGTCCTCGTGCTGTGCCAATCTATCCCTTCAGATAGTTAATGAATGGAGCCCAAATTTTATGGAAAAGATCTTGTTTGTCCATTAAGACAAGTCTAATTCTTTCTAAGTATAGGGTCTCCGACATTTCCGTAATCCACATTTTAATTGTGGGGGTTGTAGGGCCTTTCCAAAATTTTAATATTAATTTTTTTCCGGTTATTATACTGTAGTTGAGGAAGTTTCTTTGGTTTGTTGTGAGTGTTAAGCTTTGTTCTGATATTCCAAGTATCATGTATATTCTATATTTAAGATTGGCGTCCTCTTCGAATATTGTTTTAGTTGTGATTACTTAGTTTTGTTTAAAAGAAAGTGTAGCTGGGGGGTGGGCATGGGAGGGTTGGGCTGAAGGGCCTCTTTCCGTGCTATATCACTATAACAACACCAACAATATATCTCAGCATCTGACACAAGGAATTCGCATGGCCTAATATTTCCATGTTCATGTCATAGAAGCAGAATTAGGCCATTCTCATACAGTCTACACCATTCAATCGTGGCTGATCTATCTTGTCCTCTCAACCCCATTCTCCTGCCTTCTCCCCATGACCTTTGACACTCTTCCTAATCAAGAATCTGCCAATCTGCGCTTTCAAAATATCCACAGTCTTGGCCTCCACAGCCGTCTGTGGCAATGAATTCCGCAGATTCACCACCCTCCGACTAAAGAAATTCCTCCTCATCTCCTTTCTAAAGGTACAGTACATCCTTTTATTCTGAGGTTTGTGCCCTCTAGTCCTAGACTCTCCCACAAGTGGAAACATCCTCTCCACGTCCACTCTATCCAGGCCTTTCACTATTTGGTAAGTTTCACTGAGGTCCCCCCCCCCCCCTCAAATAACTGTAAACTCAAATACACAGCCACACCCCCCCCCCCCTCATACTCAGATACACAGCCCCCCCTCAAACTCATATACACAGCCCCCCCTCAAACTCATATACACAGCCCCCCCTCCCTGCATGATATTTCCAATTGTTCAACGATCACGTTCGACCCTGGAGAAGATCGGCCCAGTTGTGAAGAGCGTGCGTTCTTTTGTTTTTCAGAGGTTTGGGAGCGTATGGGAATGCCGTGAACATAGGAGAGGGAGGGGAGATTTTGGGTAAGTGGGGGGCAGTGACCTTGTGTGGGGCATTGTGTGGGGCATTGTGTGGGGCATTGTGTGGGGCATTGTGTGGGGCATTGTGTGGGGCATTGTCAATGAGTAGCTCACGGAGAGAACGATCACGGCAGAAACTTCTCCCAACCTGGAGGAGAACCGGTGGCCTCCCCTCTCCTGTGGATAGTTTGTACCTCTGTCTCTATCTCCCCTGAAGGGCCTGTCCCACTTACCCGAAATAGACAATAGACAATAGGTGCAGGAGTAGGCCATTCGGCCCTTCGAGCCAGCACCGCCATTCAATATGATCATGGCTGATCATCCACAATCAGTACCCCGTTCCTGCCTTCTCCCCATATCCCCTGACTCAGCTAATTTTAAGAGCCCTATCTAGCTCTCTCTTGAAAGCATCCATAGAACCTGCCTCCACCGCCCTCTGAGGCAGAGAATTCCACAGACTCACCACTCTCTGGGTGAAAAAGTGTTTCCTCGTCTCCGTTCTAAATGGCTTACTCCTTATTCTTAAACTGTGTGCGGCCCCTGGTTCCGGACTCCCCCAACATCGGGAACATGTTTCCTGCCTCTAGTGTGTCCAAGCCCTTAATAATCTTATATGTTTCAAATAATCGGTAGGTGGGACAGGCCCTTGACTCTCAGTCAGAAGGAGGGTCTCGACCCGAAACGTCACCCATTCCTTCTCTCCGGAGACACTGCTGCCTGTCGGGCTGAGTTGCTCTGGCCACTCTGTGTCTATCTTCTGTTGACCGCATGCCTGTGTTGCCAGCCTCCAGATTCATGGCCTATCATGTGCCTCTGAAGGATTCTCTGGAGTACACGGCTGCCCTGAAAGCTGCCCGAATGCTCGCGGACGACATCACGGCAAGCATGAGGAAGGTCCCCGGCACTGACCCCAACTTCGAAGTCTTCCCTTACACGTATGTTTACATTCACGTATGTTAGCTGACTAGTTAATTGGACACTAAATGCCGGAGTAACTCAGCGGGACAGGCAGCATCTCTGGAGAGAAGGAATGGGTGACACAGACACTTCTTCAGACTCGACCCGAAACGTCACCCATTCCTTCTCTCCAGAGATGCTGCCCGTCCCACTGAGTTACTCCAGCACTTTGTGTTTATCTTCGGTGTAAACCAGCATCTGCAGTTCCTCCCAGCACATAATTAATTGGGCATTTGCTCTCAATCTTATGGTTCTTTATTTCACACCTTACTCAACACTGTGGCGCAGCGGTAGAGTTGCTGCCTCACAGCGCCAGAGACCCGGGTTCGATCCTGACTACGGACGCTGTCTGTACGGAGTTTGCATGTTTTCACTGTGACCCCGTGGGTTTTCTCCGGGTGCTCCGGTTTCCTCCCACACGCTGAAGACGTGCAGGTTTGTAGGTTCATTGACTTCTGTAAATTGTCCCTGGTGTGTCGGATAGTGCGAGTATACGGGGTGGTCGCTGGTGGGCGCGGACTTGCAGGTTGTGTGCCTGGTGTGTGTGCGCAAGTCTACGCGCCCTGGCCTGTGTGTGTGTGCTTGCATTGGCGTGCGTGCATGTGGGAGTGCATGCAAGGGATGCCTGCATGCGCGTGCATGCATAGGTCTACATGGTGCATGCATGGGTGTGCGTACATGGTGTATATGGGTGTGCGTGCATGCAGGTGATTGTAATGGTGTGTGTGTGCGTGTGTATGCATGCGTGAGAATGCAGTGGCATGTGCGTGTGTGTGCGCATTTATGCGTGAGAATGTAATGGTGTGCATGCATGCATGTCCATGCACGGGTGTACATGTCCCTCACTCTGTGCTAAGGTTGTCTCTTCTGTTTGGGAGCAGGATCACCTACGTGTTTTACGAGCAGTACCTGACAGTGGTGAACGAGGGGCTGTTCAATGTGGGCCTCTGCCTCATCCCCACCTTCCTGGTCTGCTGCATCTTGCTGGGCATGGACGTGCAGTCGGGCTTGCTCAACCTCCTCACCATCATCATGATCATTGTGGACACACTGGGAGCCATGACCCTGTGGAGCATCGACTTCAATGCTGTCTCCCTCATCAACCTGGTCACGGTGAGCTTGCACCTTCCCACCCTGAGTGGACATAGCTGTGAAGAGACCTGACCCCCCATATATATACACACCCACACAGACAAACAGATACACACACATATATATATATATATACCCGTGTGTGTATTTAAAATATTATTAAAATAATTTACGAATTAACAAAGAAAGCCGCTGTCCTTGCATTGGATGTGACCCTGTGCTGCCGCCCCCTGCCTGCCTGCCTGACTCTGTGCTTTCCCCACCAGGCGGTCGGCATGTCTGTGGAATTTGTCTCCCACCTCACCCGCTCGTTTGCTGTCAGCACCAAGGAGAATAAAGTGGAACGAGCAAAGGAGGCCACCGTCAACATGGGGAGTGCGGTATGTTGGGGGTGAGGGGTGTGGGGCGGTGTGAGGTGTAGGGTGTTGGGGGGGGGGGGGGCGGGGGGGGGTGTGGCATGGGGGGGGGGTGAGGGTGTGGGGGCGGTGTAGGTTTATGTGGGGGGGGGGGCGGTCGGGGGTGGTGTGTCGTTGTGGGGGGTGTGGGGGGGTGGGGTCTTGGGGTGTGGGTGGGGGGGGTCGGGGGTTGGGGGGGGGGGGGGGGGGGTCGGGGGTTGGGTGGGGGGGGGGGAGTTTAACAACAAGATTGTATGGGACTGAGCTGCGTAGAATTCATTGGTTGAATTTATTTTTAACCAAAAAATACTTTACACGACAAATTGCAATAATATGTACAATACTAACTTATTCAAAATAAACCCACCACCACAATACAAGTCAAACTGATTTTCCATAAAATGCTATTTTCCCGTCAGAGAATTCCACAGACTCACCACTCTCTGTGAGAAAAAGTGTTTCCTCGTCTCCGTTCTAAATGGCTTGCTCCTTATTCTTAAACTGTGGCCCCTGGTTCTGGACTCCCCCAACATCGGGAACATGTTTCCTGCCTCTAGTGTGTCCAAGCCCTATGTTTCAATGAGATACCCGCTCATCCTTCTAAACTCCAGAGTGTACAAGCCCAGCTGCTCCATTCTCTCGGCATATGACAGTCCCGCCATCCTTGGGAATTAACCTGGTGAACCTACGCTGCACTCCCTCAATAGCAAGAATGTCCTTCCTCAAATTAAGGGACCAAAACTGCACACAATACTCCAGGTGTGGTCTCACATTGAGCAGTTTCGGGGGCGGTACACCACTCACCTGTCGCACCTCTCTGCCCCATCCAGGTGTTTGCAGGTGTTGCCTTGACCAACCTTCCAGGCATCGTGGTCCTGTATTTCGCCAAAGCCCAACTCATCCAGGTATTCTTCTTCCGTCTGAACCTGGTGATCACGTTGCTGGGGCTGGCCCACGGACTGGTCTTCCTCCCCGTACTGCTCAGCTACTTCGGTAAGTCTTGATGTTCCGTTACCTTCGACAGGTGTACCTGCATCATGGGTATCCGTGTAGGAAGCACCCATACTCTCTCTCTCTCTCTCTTTTTTACTTCAGCCTCCTCTCTCTCTCTTCTCTCCTCTCCCCTCCCTCTCTCTATCTCTCCCTCCATCTCCTCTCCCCTCTCTTCTTTTTATCCTTTCATCTCTCTCCCCTCTCTCTCTCCTCTCCTCTCCTCTCTGTCTCCTCTTCTCTCTCCTTCTCCCCTCTCTCTATCTCTCCTCTCCTCTCCTCTCTCTCTCCCTCTCTCTCCTCTCACCCTCTCCCCCTCTCTCTCCCTCTCCCCCTCTTTCTCCTCTCTCTCTCTCTCTCTCCATGTCTCTCCCCCTCCTTCTCTACCCTCTCTCACCCCTCTCTCTCTCCCTCTCTCTCTCTCTCTCTCTCTCTCTCTCTCTCTCTCTCTCTCTCTCTCTCCCTCTCTCTCCTCTCCTCTCCTCCTCTCTCTGGCTTCTAGTCATTGACATTTCCACTCAGGGAGAACCTTTTTGACTTTTCACCCTCTCCATCCCTCTCATCATTTGATGAACCCGTCTGGTTTCCCCTCAGCCTCTGGTGCTCCGGATAAAACAGTCTAAGTTAGTCCAACCTCTTGTTGCAACTATTACCCTCTGATCCAGGCAAGCAGTGCCCAAACGCTGCCTCACCAACGTCTGGTACAACTGGAGCGTGCCAGCCCCTGTATTCAATTCCCTGGCTGGAGAAAGCCTTCTTGACCGCCCTATCTACCACCCTGACCACCCTATCTCCTGTGACGCCACCTTCAGGGTACTGTGTACCTGTGGTCCTAAATCCCTCTGCTAGACAACACACCCAGTGCCCCACCCACCCACCGTACACTGTGAAGATTGTGTCGCATGTGTCTGTGCATTAACGCATGCCGTGCATTTGCAGGCCCGGGTGTCAAAGTTGCAGCACTCTCGCCAACGCATGGTGACACGGGACCTGCGCTGGACACCACCCATGGCAACGGCTACTGCCCAAAGCTGGGCCCTGACGGCGAAGAATCGCCACCCATGGCACTTTGTAACGGGACAACCCAGCTGGGACAAGACAAGGTCCCTGGACACACAAACACCCTCACAGAGAAACCCTCAGAAAACCACACACACGCCACCATCTCCACCATCTCTACATTGTGAGACTGCTTTGTGTTTGGCTCTTGGTGTCAACACCTGGTCGAATCTCCAGCTCCGGTAGAACATTGCGATGGATTTTCCCAGCGGCGTCTTCGCTGGAAGTCAACGGTTACCATCGAACCCATTGTCGGCCGGGCACCAGCCTCCTGTGTCTCACCGTGCCACCCCGCCCCACACGTCTCTTACTCTGCTCCTTGCCTCTTCGCTGGTTCCCACTGAGACCTGTACACCTCACCGCTTCCCAACATGTCTCCATCTTCTCCATAACCTGGGCGCTGGATGGAAATTCCACCACGTTCTGTCTCGGAGCTCCCCGGCCCTTCCGCCCAACTCCACCCTCTCCGTCCCAGAGAACGCTTCCCATCCAGTCCTGGGGGGCTCCAGATTCTGACCCCTGGGGGGGGGGGGGGGAGCCGGACAATAATGTCCCACCCCTGATCTCAAACCCTCCAATGTCCCAGCAGGTCAGTCAATGTGAGAGAGGCATAGACGATAGACAATAGGTGCAGGAGTGGAGGCCATTCACATTCAATGTGATCATGGCTGATCATCCCCAATCAGTACCCCGTTCCTGCCTTCTCCCCATATCCCCTGACTCCGCTATCTTTAAGAGCCATATCTAGCTCTCTCTTGAAAGCATCCAGAGAACCTGCCTCCACCGCCCTCTGAGGCAGAGAATTCCACAGACTCACAACTCTCTGTGAGAAAAAGTGTTTCCTCGTCTCCGTTCTAAATGGTTACTCCTTATTCTTAAACTGTGGCCCCTGGTTCTGGACTCCCCCAACATCGGGAACATGTTTCCTGCCTCTAGCGTGTCCAAGCCCTTAACAATCTTATATGTTTCAATGAGATACCCTCTCATCCTTCTAAACTCCAGAGTGTACAAGCCCAGCCGCTCCATTCTCTCGACATATGTCAGTCCCGCCATCCCGGGAATTAACCTTGTAAACCTACACTGCACTCCCTCAATAGCAAGAATGTCCTTGTTTAAATTAGGGGACCAAAACTGCACACAATACTCCAGGTGTGGTCTCACTAGGGCTCTGTACAACTGCAGAAGGACCTCTTTGCTCTTATATTCGATTCTTCTTGTTATAAAGGCCAACATGCCATTCGCTTTCTTCACTGCCTGCTGTACCTGCATGCTTACTTTCATAGACTGATGTACAAGGGCGGTGAAACAATATGATGATGTCACTGGTGATTGGGCAACGACTGATTCAGGACCGTGGAACAAACTGCACTTTAATAATTTAATATATTGTCTATTAGAAATGTCATCTGTGAAAGTAATTTAATGTAACAGAATGTAACCGTGCTTCCAGGGTCAGATGTTCAGCTCTTAGTTAAACTTAGCTTTTGCACAATGGGTGTAAAGGGGAAACTATATGTAACCCAGCCTCCACAGCAGGGCACAGCCCGATCCCATAAAGAAATAAACCCCCAGATTGTGGTGTTTGCTGTCTTTGTTTAAAGTGGTTGCAAGTAGCCTTCTGTGGTCGTGCAGCAGCTCAGATGGTGGACAATCACCACTCCTCAAAGTCAGCTTGCCCATCATTGAAAGGGCAGCATTGAATTCTCCACAAAGTGCTGGAGTCACTCAGCGGGACAGGTGGAGAGAAGGAATGGGCGACGTTTCGGGTTGAGACCCTTCTTCTATTTTAGGTCACCTCTAACTACACACCCTCCCCTGTTCATCCCCACACCCCCTCTTTCTCTCCCCACCTCTTTTCCCCATCCTCCTCCCCCTCCCACCCGACCTCTCCCCCCCCTATCCTCCCCCTCCATGCTTCATTCAACCAATGACGACACTGAAGTCTGTACACCCAGGACAATTCCCTCTCTGCTGCAGTGATATGTGGATGTACAACCTGGTCGTGATTTACGGTGCCCTCCATAATATTTGGGACAAAGACCCATCATTTATTTATTTGCCTCTGTACTCCACAATTTGTGATTTGTAATAGAGGGGGAAAAAATCACGCTCAAGAATTGACCATTTTTTGGCTTTGAAAAACTCCTTTGTTGCTTTAGCAGTATGTTTGGGACCATTGTCTTACTGTAGAATGAACTGCCGGCCAATGAGTTTTGAGGCATTTGTTTGAACTTGAGCAGATAGGATGTATTTATACACTTCAGAATTCATTATGCTACATCAGCAGTTGTACCATCAATGAAGATAAGTGAGCCAGTACCTTCAGTAGCCATACATGCCCAGACCATAACACCCCCACCACTGTGTTTCACAGTTGAGGTGGTATGCTTTGGATCTTGGACAGTTCCTTCTCTCCTCTATACTTTGCTCTTGCCATCATTCTGATACAAGTTAATCTTCATCTCATCTGCCCACAAGACCTTTTTCCAGAACTGCGGTTGCTCTTTTAAGTACTTCTTGGCAAACTATAACCTGGACATCCTATTTTTGCAGCTAACCAGTGGTTTGCATCTTGCAGTGTAGCCTCTGTATTTCTGTTCATGAAGTCTTCTACGGACAGTGGTCATTGACAAATCCACACCTGACTCCTGAAGAGTGTTTCTGATCTGTCGGACAGGTGTTTGGGGATCTTTCTTTATTATAGAGAATTCTTCTGTCATCAGCTGTTGAGGACTTCCTTCGCCTGCCAGTCCCTTTGTGATTAGTAAGCTCACCAGTGCTTTCTTCTTAATGAATATCCAAACAGTTGATTTTGGTAAGCCTAATGTTTGGCTGATGTCTCTAACAGTTTTATTCTTGTTTCTCAGTCTCATAATGGCTTCTTTAACTTTCATTGGCACAACTTTGGTCCTCATGTTATAAACAGCAATAACAGTTTCCAAAGGTGATGGAAAAACAGGTGGAAAGACTAGTGATGAGAGCTCTCGTATACCTGCATTTAAACACACCTGAGCAATTACAAACACCTGTGAAGCCATGTGTCCCAAACATTATGGTGCCCTGAAATGGGGAGGGGAACTATGTATAAACACAGCTGTAATTTCTACATGGTGAAACCAAAATGTATAAAAATGGCCTTTAATAAAATCTGACAATGTGCACTTTAACCTTGTGATTTTCTCAATTACATATGTCAAATTGTGGAGTACAGAGGCAAATAAATAAATGATGGGTCTTTGTCCCAAACATTATGGAGGGCACTGTAATTAAATGCCTGTATAAATACTTTGGATTGAATTGTTAAATCAGAGGCCTGTGTTTATCAAATCCTACTTCTACTTTTGTCACAGTGCAGTACAAACTATCCAGGTGTCAACATTCATTATAAATTGCCAAGAACTTTGAAAGTAAACTTTATACATATTGAAAAGGCAAGATTACAACCGTGTAAACAATCAATACATTAGAAATAAGCTAGCAACTTCAAATAAGTTTCAATTGAAGCTGTCCAGTCGAGCATTTGTTAATTTACAAATAAGACTAAAATTTGTTACAGCACATTTACAATTTGCCCAATTAGAAAAAAGCAAAATACTTGTACAAAGTGTACTTAATGCCGACTTCTGGAAAGTACATTATTCCGAGTCCTTCATCACTTGAGATGGTACCACTGCCCATTTGCCCCCCATTCTGTCATCACCTCTGCAGGGTGTGCACCATCCATTCATGGTTGCAGCTTCCAGCGGGTAGAAAAACAGAAGTAGGTTTGCTGTAAATATCCCGCCATGTGTTTTGATGCCCACAGACCACTGTCCCATCTTATCCCTACATCATTTCCAAGGATGTGTGAATCCAAATACCTTGTTTAGGCACAGCCGTATGATTGACCACAAGTAAGACTCCCTTCACTGATTGATTGGACCCGGGTGGCAGCTGAGACGCTGGAAGAGATAGTCCTGATGAAGGAATACCTTCTAAAAGGCCAGGTATAAAATCGTTTGCCCTCCACACTGTTAGTGTGTTGCTACCACCAGCACCCTCTAGAGAGGTTGTCTAGGGAATTGTTCATCCAGTTCCACAGCAAGATTCAGCAACTAACAGCAGTGGTCTGTGTTCTAGCCATGGGGGTCAGCCTTTGCCTTATTCAAGTGGGAGTAAAAAAACAAACAATGGAAATGTATTTAAGCAAAAAGGCAGACCTTTTTAGAGCAGCTTAGCTCAACATTGCCACATAAATCTGCAATAAATTCCAAAGTTCACCACAGCACTGGGCAACTGACACTCTCCTTGTTGCATTCAATGGACCTCAGGAAGCAACAGCACACAAACAATACCTGACAGTGCAAGTTGACATAGACTAGAGGACACTGCAGTGTGGATCAAGAGTCCGTGTTGACTATTCCAAACGGATGCATTGATGCAAGAAAAATCTGGGTGTTTTGCCTAAATGTACTTGGAAAGACCCAGACTGGTCACGTCCGGTCATTAAGGAGCCAAGGAATCACGGCAAACTTTGCTATTGACAAGAGCAACCTAAAGTCAGAAACCACAGCATCCCCGGTCTAAATTATGGAGTGTCAACAGGCCGAGTCTGTGCAGAGGCTTCAAAAATATTGGAGCAACTCAAACCCATACAGCAGGGGCAAGTACATGTGGGACAATACTAAATGTGGGATGAAATGCAAGATGCTTACATTTAAGCTGTCAGAGTGCAATTAATGGACCGTTTAAAGTATATTTTAGGTGTTAATATGCCTAACAATATAATGCAAGCTGTGGAATGGCAGAAGTAAACAGATTTTACAACAAGTGGAGCAAAGGCTGCACAGTAACCTGATAACCATAAGATTGGAAGCCACAGTGGGGGCTAGTGTAGCAGTAAGATTCGATAGATTTTAATCAGACTAGCCTGTGTGGGCCTCAGCATTTGCATTAAGCAGGTTGTAAACTTCACATGCATCCAGTGAAATTTATATTTGCCCAAAATACAAAAGACTGATCAGCAAAGTATTTGACAGGGGAATAACAGGTGGAGCTTTAAACTGAAATAGTTTGCCCTCAACAGGCTAAGTCTTGCTACTGCAATCATGGCTCACTCTGCTGTCTAATACTAAAAGGTTCTGCAGCAAAATGGTACAAGGAAAACGTTTCCCAGAAAGATTGTTCATAGTTGCTGCCAAAGTGCCTGCAGTGTGAAGTGCAGCGTGGATGCTGGCCTCACTTGCTGGAGCTGCATTTATATTTATTGTGGGATCAAACTTTCGATTGTTACCAACTGTGGACATGAACTTGCCTCAAACAGATCTGCTTCCAAATAGACCAAGTTCTGGACAATTCATCACGACAAACTCTGCTTGTAAAAGCACTGAATCTACAGAATCTGCCAGTGCCGATCCCTGGATCATTGACGTGATGGTTAGTTTTAAGACGGACTGAGGAGCTGTACATGACATGAGCTATATTATATTATAACAACTAGCCTACAAGCCACATCATCGAAAATTGGAATGCCTGTGTTGTTCCTGACCTCAAAATATAAATAAAAGGAAATTAAATTTCAACATCTGAAGATAATCTTCTCATTTTAACCGAGCTCACCTCCTGAGCTGGAGACAGAGGAAACAGACAAGGAATCAGTCATGCCTTGTGGTGACTTTGCACAAAAACATAACTAGACACTGGTAGAGGAAGGGACAAATAACTGGAATAAAACGAGCAGCTTTATGTTAACAGTTTACACATTATCAGTCGGCCCACCCACATCACCAGAGTCGGAGCAGGGCACAGGCTTCTCTCTTCCCCCCCCCCCCCCCCCAAAACTCATCTGCAGTCCAGTTAAAGAGGGCAGAGAGAAAGCAAACAAACTCTGAATCACTCACACCTTCACAACTGGTTTGCAAATGACATTGGCAAAGAGGAACCACAACCTAACCAGCAGTGTAAAGTTCACTGGGGGAGGGGGGGGGGGGGGGGGGGGGGGGGGGGGGGGAGAAGAGAGAGAGAGAGAGAGAGAGAGAGAGAGAGAGAGAGAAAATCTGGAGAGGCAGGACAAAGGTTCACACAGTGACGGCAATCATTCACTGGAAGTTACTCTCGCCTCTCAAGAATGAACCAGAGATAGAAGAACCCCCATCACTGGTCCCTGCACTCTTTTGTTTCAATGGCCACATGGCAGCTTCTGATCAGTGTCATTGTACACTCATTCAAGGTCAGTAACTAGATGCCGACACAGGAGAGTCTAGATCAGCGCACAAGTGAACAGGAGGGGCTAAGGCCGCTACTCTGTTCCAGCGTCATGTCTGGGTGGTCTGAATGTAAATAGATCAACCCTGCTCTGTGATAACAAGGCTTCCTCTCCACAGCTTAACCGGAAAAATGCAGACATGAACTCACACCATAAAGTTTAGCACAAAGGTAACCTACAAGACAAGCCTTCACAATACCTGACTGGAGCGAGAGCCTGTGTTTTTGGTCAGACAGACAAGTCCTGACGGAGATGGGGAGTGCACAGTGTTAAGCTGTGATGGATGCAATAAGAACCAGGTGTATCCAGGGAGTGCTCTATAGATCACTGTACACACCGTCACATTAGGGAGTGCGATGGCAATGTGGATCAGCTGTGTCATTTCTCCAGTGAATGCTGCACAGTGGGTTTAGCGGCAGCCACACCAGCTTTGACAGACTGACTTCAACAAGGTACATGACACTAGCAGAGACGGGAGCGACTGCGATTACCACTACACCCATCAGCAACCACAGGAAATGATTACAGCTCCCGCAGCAGATTGGCCGCCCCTCCTCTCGCTGACAGACATCAAAATAGAAAATAAATAGCCGTCTTTGACCCACAGCAGCGGCGGCGGCGGTGACGACTGCCTGATGTCTGCGGCCTCCCGTCCACGGTGGAACTGCTGTTTGCTCGACGGGATGAAGGCATTTCTCATTAAAAAAACAAACGTCAGAAGGCAGAGGAGTGGGGGGCCTGCGCCCCAATCACATGATCTCACAACAAGAGTTCTGTTTGCGAGCCTGAAGGGGGAAAAAAGAAAAAATAACGTTTATTCAAAACTAAAAGCTGCTTTTGAGGATCGGCATGTTGCAAATTCTGGACTTTGAATCAGGTCGATAACTTTAAATCAGACTGGAATGGTTCCAGCGTAGAGAACAATCAGAACATAACTCAGGTAGACAAAAGTGCTGGAGAAACTCAGCGGGTGCAGCAGCATCTATGGAGCGAAGGAAATAGGCAACGTTTCGGGCCAAAACCCTGAAGGAAATAGGCAACGTTTCGGGCTGAAACCCGGAAGGGTTTCGGCCCGAAACGTTGCCTATTTCCTTCACTCCATAGATGCTGCTGCACCCGCTGAGTTTCTCCAGCACTTTTGTCTACCTTCGATTTTCCAGCATCTGCAGTTCCTTCTTGAACTCAGGGTGAGGTGACCATGTAGCTCGTCTCAGTTGTTCCATCACAAACTCCTCCCCCCCCCCCAAATCTAATTGGAATATAATGTAATAAAAAGGAACTGCAGATGCTGATACCAAAGTCAGAAACAAAATGCTGCAGTAACTCAGAGGGCCAGGCAGCATCGCTGGAGAAAATGGATAGGTGACGTTTTGGGTCTGGAGAAGTGACGAGTGAAAAGGATTGGGGATGTGCATAGATTTGGGGGGGGGGGGGGGGGGGGGGTGGTCAGTCTACCACACAACAGAAGAGGGAGTAGTTGTACAGTTTGATAGCCACAGGGGAAGAAGAATCTCCTGTGGTGTTCTGTCCTGCATTTTGGTGGAGCCAGTCTGCTGCTCCTCAGGTTGACCAGCGTGTCATGGAGGGGGTGAGCTGTATTGTCCAGGATGTATAGAGTGCTTTGAGCAGGCAAATGGGTGTGGCCTAATATACCAACATGGACAAGGTGAGCCAAAGGTCCTGTGTCCATTCTGTACAGTTCTTCGACTGAGAAAGATAGATAACCCTGAGCAAGTTTAGACCTGTGACTGCTCTGACATTTGGATTTTTTGATAAATCTTCCCACCATTATCCTGACCAGGGATTGTAAAACAAAGACTTCCCTTGAAATCGGACATTCCGCTAATTAGGCCGCGGTTCCACTGTTCAAGCAGCACACACGTACCGTTTTGTAGAAAGCTTTAGATTGCGTGCCCAAAACTTCTGATTTTGACACGAGATCATCCAGCTTCTCTCCTCGTTCTAGCAGCGACTCCATCGTGCTATGCTGCAAAGTAGCACAGTGGTAAACCAAGCAGATTCGCAGGTTAAAATACAGACACAACAGTCTACAGGTGCTGGAATCTTGAGCAAAGCAGAACATGCTCGAGGAACTCGTGGCCTGTCCAGTTCCTTCAGATTTACAGGTAACAATTCTTTATGTTATTATGCTTCAGTCACACATACAAGTGCATCAACGTGTTACTGTTTGCAAATATTTGCAGTTGATAAAAGAAAAAAATTACATTTTTGAACTTGGCACACATCTGAAAATTGTTTTTTTTATAAATGTTTAAATGGGGGGGGGGGGGGGGGGGGGGGGGGGTTGATGGGCAGAGAGTGGACAAAGGCCAGCGATGAAAAGACCGAAGGTGTGAGACAAAATAATTGCAGAGTTGCAAGTTGTGAGGCTGGAGGAAAGAGTGTAGGTGGGAGGGGGAGGGAGACAGGGGAAATAGGTGTGAACCCAAGTGGGGCACAGAGGTGGGGAGGGGGAAGGGTTATAGTTTACTAGTATTGGCTACTTCAATGTTCATATTGGAAGCTGAAGTGGAATACCTGCAGTTCCTGCATTTTACACACGACCTCTCTCTGGCAATGGAGACAGCTCAGGACAGAAAGGTCAGAATGAGAATAGGATGGGGATTTCAGCTGGTCAGCAGTGAAGAGGTCCAGTGGGCCTTGGTGGAGCGGGCGCATGTGCTTGGTGAACACTCACACCTGATATGTGGGTTTGTGAAAGGGTCAGCAACCCTCCTTGTGTGTGAAGACAGCCGTGAGGTTCTAGACTGTGAGCAGGGAGGGTGTATAATATGGTGGAGCACAGGTTGCAACAGGATCAAAGCAATGAAGCAGGTGATGGGTGAAAGGGGTCAAGGACAGAGAGCGGAGACTGAGTGGACCAGCTCCAGTATTCACCAGTGCACATCAGTCATCGACTGACTCTTACCAAGATGACTTTGGTCTCGTCCAGTTCCGCTTGTACTTTACTCATAGCGTCAGCTTCTCGTGGGTTCTGTATGAAGGCAGAAATGTAGTGAGTGAAAGAACGAGTCATCTTTGGAGACCACTACGTATAATATACAACGGTCAGAGATTTCATGCAATTGGCTAAAGAAGCAGAGGCTAGATGATCAACTTTAATCTGGAAATTGAGGGTGAAAGTCCGGAGACCCGGGTTCAATCCTGACTACGGGTGCTGGTTCCCCCCCCCCCCCATGTGCTCCAGTTTTCACCCACATTCCAAAGGCATGTAGGTTTGTAGATTAAATGTCTTCTGTAAATTCTCCCTAGTGTGCCGGGTAGAACCAATGTTGGGGTGATTGTTGGTCGCCGTGGACTCGGGGGGGGGGGGGGGGGGGCTGTTTCCACGCCACATCTCTACACTAAACTAAAAAAAGGTTCCAAATAAACTGGGAAAAACAATGATGTGAAGTGGACAAGGGGGAGATAGCAGGGGAGCATGTGTAATTGGGTTGCTCGTTCATTGTGTTCGCGTAGCGTAATGGATCAACCAGATTTCATTCCATGCTGTGCCTTTGCCAACACTTCACTGTGTGAAAGATGGTTCAAAGAATCAATTTAATGAACAAAAGAGGTGATTATTCTTTGGTAGCTAGCTGTCACGATTAACTTCATTAGAGGCCATTTACAGCAAAGATCCTATAGACCACTCCTGCTAAACGCAATGGGCTGACGTGTAGTACGCAACGGAGCGGAACGTGGGCCTTTTTTTTAATCCATTTCCGTAACCAGACCCGACTCGCAGTGTAATCAACGTTGCGGGGGAACAGTTTGTGTTAATAAATTTAAATTCTGAAAATGAGGAGATTTTCCCCAAATAACTTTTATTTTTACGAGGATGTTTCCGTAACCGGCTTCCGTCTCCGCACTAGTATCCTACGGGATCTTTGGTGCGGAGACGGAAGGCGGTTACGGAAATGGGGCCGAAAATTACCCATGAATCTGCCCATGACCGTACTACGTCTTTTTCGTCGAGTGGAGTATCTTGCTCGCTATAGGATCTTTGATTTACAGAGATCCCATTGCAGTTCAATGCAGCCACAATCCACATCTGACAACTTCCTGCAATGAAACTCAGAATAATTAGCTGCTTAGAAGGAAAATCCGACAACTTGGAGCTGGCACATTACCTGATATCGTGCGAGTTGAGCATCCAGTCCTGTGTACTGAATAGTGTTTGGATTTCCCGATGGCCAGTCTATGCTATCCACCTGTTTGAAGAAGTCATCTAACACCTAAACATAAAGAAAATATATCACAGCCATGAACCAGCCGAGGCAGGGAGATAGTCAAGTCACATTTATTTATATAGCACATTTAAAAAACAACTCTCGTTGACCAAAGTGCCTTACATTTGTTAGAATTACATTTGTTAGATAGAACACAGAAGTTGCCCCGTCAGCCCACTCCAATCACCAAGCAGCCATTGTTACACTAATCCTGTACAAACACTATATTAGTTTAGTTTAGAGATAGAGCACGGAAACACAGTCCACACCGACCAGCGATCCCCGCACATTAACACTATCCTACACACACAAGGGACAATTTACACATACACCAAGCCAATTAACCTACAAATCTGCACGTCTTTAAGTGTGGGAGGAAAACGAAGATCCCGGAGAAAACCCACGCAGGTCACAGGGAAAACGTACAAACTCCGTACAGACAGCGCCCGTAATCAGGATTGAACCCGGGTCTCCGGCGCTGTAAAGGGCCTGTCCCACTTTCACGACCTTTTTTACACGTGGACATTTTTCATCATGCTGGAAAAAGGGCAAACTCGGCAGAGGTCGTGAAAGTGGGACAGGCCCTTAAGGCAGCAACTCTACCACAATACATTCTCAGATTAAGTACACCATGTATAGTAACAGCCCTCCGAGACCATATGCAAGAGTCGCCAGGTTTTGGGATGAGGCAGAAAACCTGAACACACACAGAGGAAGGTCACACAGTCACAGAACATGCAAGCTCCACAGAGACAGCACCGGAGGTCTGAATCAAAGCTGGGTCATAGAAGCTGTGAGGCATCTTGTCTACAAGCTGAAGGTAGACAAAAATGCTGGAGAAACTCAGTGGGTGAGGCAGCATCGATGGAGTGAAGGAATACAAGCTGCGTCAGATTCATATTTGTTTTGTCACAATTTCTATATCAATAGAATGGAGGTTTTTTTAAATAAATGTTTAAAAAACATTTATGCCTCAGGAGGCCGGCACAACACACCGTGAGTGCCAGTCAAGAAAAAGCTGCTCATCTTAATCTCTCTCTCCTGCACGGAGTTCCCAGCTCTGCAGGGCACAATCCTTAAGGGGCATTAAGGACAGGTGCGTGTGGGAGGATGGGCAAGGAAAATCAGGGATGTGGAGAATGGACAGGATTCAGGGGAACGTTAAGCAGGAATGCAACAAATGAAGAGCTCAGGAAGGAGGTGGTGACCTCCCGGACGAGGTGGTGACCTCCCGAACCCAAAGCCACGCAGTTTCTGGGGAATATTTATTGCCGGAGTGCCTCACCTTGTCGAGTAACGTGAAGCAAACCCTCGACGGATACTCGCTGTCGGCGATTGCTACTCCCGCCAGCGAATCATTGCGGATGCAGACATGACACAGGTAGTCTGTGAAAACAAGCACGGCTTTCAGATGTGACCACAGGCGACTGCAACACTCCATAACCCAATGCAGCGATGGCTATTTTATCAAACAAAACTTGACACTGAACCATTCAAGAAATATTAGGGAATATCACAAACTGTGACAAAGATATATTTTTTAAAATAGATCATTTAAGAGCTTCAGAGTGGGAAAGCCAGTATCAAAATGACTTGAGATTGAGGTGATTAAAATCAAAGATGCACTTCATATGCCTTGATGAGCTGTAAGTCTGGCGGAGGTTGGATGAAGGAGGAGTGATGATCGTGGAGGGATTTGAAAAAAGCCAAGCACAAATTGGGGCAGAATGGGACAGTTGAAGTCGGGGAGGTCAGTGCAGAACTACGAAGGCTTGTGCGGCACAGTGGCGCAGGGGTGGAGTTGCTGCAGGCACAGGGGTGCAGGGGTAGATTTACTGCCTAACAGCGCCACAGACCCGGGAAGTGTGCAGTTCCTCACCTTGCTCTTTCAGCGCAGCTCTGCTTCCTTTCTGCGAACGTTCCACAAGCAGCTGACTTGTGAAAGTCATAAACTCCTGCACACTGCGGGTTACAAACAGAAGTATTAATCCAAGCACACTCCTGGAATCACCCTTAGATACAAACACTGAAACTCTCCACACCTGGATCTCTGGAAGAAGCTGAAGGACGAGACATCATAAGCAGCTTTCAGTAGGTTAACCCGGGTGGCACCTTTGTATAATATACTCAGACTGTAGAGCTTCATGTCTGCACTGCTGCCACCTCTTCCAATCGCCTCTACAAGGTAAACACAGGATAAGATGTGGTGCCAGGCTTACACCCAGTTACCAGATATCACACAAGGTTATTTTTAAGAACATGTTTAGTTTGAGATACTGTGTGGAAACAGGCCCTTTGGCCCTCCGAGTCCACACCTTCTAACCTACACACCAGGGTCATTTTGTTTTCCAGAAGACAATCAACCTAAATACCTACACATCTTTGAAATGTGGGATGAAACCAGAGCACCTGGAGAAAACCCATGCGGTCACAGGGAGAACATGCAAATGCCGTACAGACAGGCCCCATAGTCAGGTCGATCCCAGGTCTCTGATGCTGTGAGGCAGCAACTCTACCGCTGCGCCACCACAATAATACGAAACACCTCCATGAATGTGTAAGAAGGAAATGCAGATGCTGGTTTAAACTGAAACATAGACACAAAAAGCTGGAGTAACTCAGCGGGACAGGCAGCATCTCTGGAGAGAAGGAATTAGTGACATTTCAGGTCGAGACCCTTCTTCAGACCTCCATATTTTAAAATTCTACTGCCAGTCATTTAAACCTCAAAATATCTCAAAGCCTTTCAAAAATGGTTCAATTTGATTTCAATGTTATTGATGTAAGATGGAAACCAAGCTGGCAGCATGCACAACATGGTCCCAAGCATCAAAACTGTGCCTCAGACAGTCACTCTTGAATATACTCCAGGACTGAACATCCACAGTCCTCTAACGCAAAGAAGGGTTTCAGCCCGAAACGTTGCCTATTTCCTTAGCTCTATAGATGCTGCTGCACCCGCTGAGTTTCCCCAGCACTTTTGTCTACCTGCAAAGATTCACAACCTCTTGGCCAAAATCCAAAGTGGCCCTGAGATTAGAATTTATAGTTTTAGTTTCACAAATCAAGGGAAACAGGTTCTCAGCATCAACCCCATAGTCTGCAGTCTAAAATTATCACTTTACTCTTTCTATTGTACGAGTTTAACTTGATTGTATCCATGTACAAAATGTATATCTGATCTGTTTGATAGCATGCAAAACAAAGCTTTTCACTGTACCTCAGTACACGCAACAATAACAAACCCAAATCTACTGCTTCAAAGAGTTTTAACTCTTCCTACCTGTGGCTGATACAGGCAACTTCTAATAAACCTTTCCATAGAGGACAACTATATTCCCAAGCATATTTAACATAACCCACACCACCCATCCACCCCAGGCATATTTCAAATGCAAGCTATAATGCAGAACTAAACCAGATTGAGCACGCAAGCTTCTTTCTCTGCGTCCCCTGATCCAATTGTCTTCTTAAAGTTATAACTCAACTACATCCATTCAGATACTAGTCCATGCAGTTCATAACTCGATGTAATTCTTTACATTCCTTACACTTCTTTGGCTAAGTGACCTAGATCCCAGTCCCGCAACCTTACCCCCCACCCCACCCCAGCAGCAGCACAGGCAACTCCTAGTCCTCCAACCCTGAGCTTAACCTCTCCAACTCCCCGCCCCCCACCTCCTCCACTAACCCAAGCCCAACCAATCTCCCCCACCCACCCCCAGCAGCACAGGCAACTCATAGTCCTCCAACCCTGAGCTTAACCTCTCCAACTCCCCAACTCCCCCCTCCTTCACTAACCCAAGCCCAACCAATATCCCCCCCCCCCCCCAAATAAACCCATACTGCCTCCGCCAAACCCAACTAATACCCCCTCCTCCTCCAACCGACTCGCCCTCCCCTGGTCCAGCTCAGCCCAGCCCCGGTTCCCACCAGGCCTGTATCCTCCCATACACCCAGGTCCAAAGGTCCTATAGCGGAGCAAGCAAAGATCCTATATCTTTGGTAGCAAGCTCCGCCATAGGACCTTTGCCCGGGCCCTCGCTCCCCGCCTCCCTGGGCTCAACCTGCCCTCAATCCCCGTCTTCTCCGGGGCCCAGTGTCCCCTCCACACCCGGGGCCCAGTGTCCCCTCCCCACCCGGGGCCCAGTGTCCCCTCCCCACCCGGGGCCCAGTGTCCCCGCTACCCCACCCGGGGCCCAGTGTCCCCTCCCCACCCGGGGCCCAGTGTCCCCTCCCCACCCGGGGCCCAGTGTCCCCGCTACCCCACCCGGGACCCAGTGTCCCCGCTACCCCACCCGGGGCCCAGTGTCCCCTCCCCACCCGGGGCCCAGTGTCCCCTCCACACCCGGGGCCCAGTGTCCCCTCCCCACCCGGGGCCCAGTGTCCCCTCCCCACCCGGGGCCCAGTGTCCCCTCCCCACCCGGGGCCCCAGTGTCCCCTCCACACCCGGGGCCCAGTGTCCCCTCCACACCCGGGGCCCAGTGTCCCCGCTACCCCACCCGGGACCCCAGTGTCCCCGCTACCCCACCCGGGGCCCAGTGTCCCCTCCCCACCCGGGGCCCAGTGTCCCCTCCCCACCCGGGGCCCAGTGTCCCCTCCCCACCCGGGGCCCAGTGTCCCCTCCCCACCCGGGGCCCAGTGTCCCCTCCCCACCCCGGGCCCCAGTGTCCCCTCCCCACCCGGGGCCCAGTGTCCCCTCCCCACCCGGGGCCCAGTGTCCCCTCCACACCGGGGCCCAGTGTCCCCTCCCCACCCGGGGCCCAGTGTCCCCTCCCCACCCGGGGCCCAGTGTCCCCTCCACACCCGGGGCCCAGTGTCCCCTCCCCACCCGGGGCCCAGTGTCCCCTCCCCACCCGGGGCCCAGTGTCCCCTCCACACCCGGGGCCCGCGACCCCTCCCCGCCCCGCGACCCCGCTCCCACCTCCCGGCTCCACAGACGCCGCCGACCGACAGGGCCCGAGCTGAACACGTCACAACCGGAAGCAGGTCCAGCTCTCGAGTCCTTCCCCGGCCCCGCCAGCAGGCAGTGCGCAGGCGCCGGTCCTGGTCCCACGCCTTTTTACCTTCCCCCCGACAACTGACGCCAGGTCCAGGGGAGTCAATTGAATGGAATGGGAATGGATTGAATTAATAATAATAATAATAATAATATATTTTATTGTCATTGCACATAAGCGCAACGAGATTTGGTATGCAGCTTCCAACCGATGTCATAACATAAATAAATAATAACATTTGGTTTAGATACCCCGAGAACATGGATTGTAAAAAGAACAGTAAAACAGTTGAATTGAAATTGAAATGAAATTGAAATGAAATTGAATTGAAATTGAAATGAAATTGAAATGAAATTGAAATGAAATTGAATTGAAATTGAAATGAAATTGAAATGAAATTGAAATGAAATTGAATTGAAATTGAATTGAAATTGAAATGGAATTGAAATTGAATGGAATACATTTTATTAGCCAAGTATTTATACCTACAAGGAATCTGCACTTGGTGCTTTGCTCACAAGGGCAACAACACGATATACAGTAGACAATTAAAAACAAAACATTATAATTTAAACATGTGAAGAATAAAATGAAAAAGCAGAGCAGGAGAGTCGTGTGTCCCAGACAGAACAATGACATTCTAGCTTGCTGCAGCACAACACAGGATGTAAATATAGCGCACTGTAAATATGACTTTCATATGAAGAAAGACTGGATAGACTCGGCTTGTACTCGCTAGAGTTTAGAAGATTGAGGGGGGATCTTATAGAAACTTACAAAATTCTTAAGGGGTTGGACAGGCGAGATGCAGGAAGATTGTTCCCGATGTTGGGGAAGTCCAGAACAAGGGGTCACACAGTTTAAGGATAAGGGGGAAATCTTTTAGGACCGAGATGAGGAAAACATTTTTCACACAGAGAGTGGTGAATCTGTGGAATTCTCTGCCACAGAAGGTAGTTGAGGCCACAGTTCATTGGCTATATTTAAGAGGGAGTTAGATGTGGCCCTTGTGGCTAAAGGGATCAGGGGGTATGGAGTGAAAGGCAGGGATGGGATACTGAGTTGGATGATCAGCCATGATCATATTGAATGGCGGTGCAGGCATGAATGGCCTCTACTCCTGCACTTATTGTCTATGTTTCTACACAATTAAAAATAAAACATTATAATTTAAACATGTGAAGAATAGAATGAAATAGCAGAGCAGGAGAGTCGTGTGTCCCAGACAGAACAATGACATTCTAGCTTGCTGCAGCACAACACAGGATGTAAACATAGTGGTTACTGTAACAGTCAACTAGACAATAGCCCCCCCTCTCCCCTCCCCTCCCCCCCCTCTGTCATGCGCGGCACCGACGTGAACGGGAGGGAGCGCGCCCATGCGTACTGACGTCACCGGGCGTGCGCGCCGCTCCGCCCCGCCCCCTGTCTTCCGCCGGAAGTGAGGGTCAAATCGAGCGGCGTCGGTGGATCGGTGAGTGAGTGAATGAGTGGTCGGGATGAAGATGGGAATGAAGGAGAGGGAGGTGAAGGGAGAGGGGGGAGGAGGGAGAGAGGGTGAAGGAGAGGGGGATGAGGATGGTGGGGTGAGGGGAGATGGGATGAGGGAGAGTGGGGAGGGGGGGAGGGAGATGGATGTGAGGGAGTGGGGGGGGGGAGAGGGTGGGGGATGAGGGAGTGGGGGGTGAGGGGAGAGGGAGATGGGATGAGGGAGGGGGGGGATGAGGGAGGGGGGGGGTGAGGGAGATGGGGGGAGTGAGAGGAGGAGATAGGGGGGGGTGAGGGAGAGGGGGGGATGAGGGTGGGGGATGGGGGGGAGATGAGGGAGAGAGGGGGGGGGATGGGGGGTGAGGGAGAGAGGGGGGGGGGAGAGATGGGGGGTGAGGGAGAGGGGATGAGGAAGAGAGGGGGGGGAGATGGGGGGATGAGGGAGAGGGGGGTGAGGGAGAGGGGATGAGGGAGAGGGGGGAGAGGGTGGGGATGAGGGAGGGGGGGGTGAGGGAGAGGGGGGATGAGGGAGAGGGGGGATGAGGGAGAGGGGGGGGTGAGGGAGAGGGGGGGGGATGAGGGAGAGAGGGTGAGGGAGGAGGGGGGGTGAGGAGGAGGGGCAATGAGAGGAAATGAAGAGGGGGTGGAAGGAGGTATGAGAACCGGGACTCGCCTGTGGGCTGGGCATTGGGATTGTGAGGGGGAGGGAGTGCAGATGAGGCAAACATGACTTGTTATTTATGAGTCTATGCCTGCAGACTGTCCAGGTCTTGCTGCATGCAGGGATGGACTTCATTTCCTGATGAATTGTAAATGAAACTGAGCCTTGTGCAATTGTCAGCAAACATTCCAACCTTGGCCTTTTTGATGGAAGGCAGATCATTGAGACAGAGGCTACAAATGTCTGAGCCCAGGTCACTGCCCTGAGTAACTTATTCATTCATTCAACTCCTGCACTAAAGTCCTGGATGGGCAGGTTCATCTGCAACAAAGAACATTCTCTTCAGGCGAGATGTATTTCCAGCCATTTCCATTGACTTGGGGGCATCGTGAGGCTGGTTGGTTGTTGCCACATTTGGTGTAATGGAAAAGGATTTCAAAGGCAGTCACTCACTTCTCTGGAATACACAAGTCAACTGTATTTGTCACAAGATGTACAGTGAAATGAAAGTGGCAATGCCTGCGGATTGTGCAAACCAACAGAACAGACCAGTATTTACACTTTAGAAAAATAAAAAGACACCACACAGCAGTAAGTTAGTTGCTGGTGAGATTAGAGTTTACAGTCCTCATGGCCTGTGGGAAGAAACTCCGTCTGATCCTCTCTGTTTTCTGGTGTTTTGCTGAGATTGTAGACGTGAGACCTTTTCCAGAGTACGCTCTGCAGTTTTAGTCTTCATAGCAAGTGCAGGACATTGTTGCCAGGAGCCTGTGACATTGGTTCAATGGTTTCTTTATTGTCACGTGTATTAGGTACAGTGAAATACATTGTTTGCATACATCTTCGCAAAACTATCCCCGTACATAAGCACAGTCACCCTAACATTGACGTTTTAGATGATTCCTAGGGGTTTTTTCGGGGATGTGAGGTGAATGGTTCAGTCAGATAGCAGTCGGGAAGAAGCGCTATTTAAGTCAGGACTCCCAGGCTTTCCAACTCCTGTATCATCTGCCATAAGGTAGAAGAAAAAATAGGAACGGCCAGGGTGACTGGCATTGTTGACGGAACTTCCAGCCTTCTTGATGCAATGCACCATGAAGATTGACTGGATGGAAGGAAACGATGACCCTGTGATGGACTGTTCACCACTGTCTGCAGGTTCAGGCAGTCAAAAGCAGAGTAGTGGCCATATCAGGCTGAGGTGCATCCTGTCAGAATATTTTCTATAGCTCATTTCGAGAAACATAGAAAATAGGTGCAAGAGGAGGCCATTCGGCCCTTCGAGCCAGCACTGCCATTCATTGCGATCATGGCTGATCATCCACAATCAATAACCCTTGCCTGCCTTGATTCCACCAGCCTCTAGAGCTCTATCTAACTCTCTTAAATCCCGATGGAGAGAATCCTGTGATCATGCTCTCCTTAGCTTCTTTCTGTCAGTAAAACTTTGGAACTGCTGATATATTAAAATGTCGTGATGAAAGGTGGTCAGTTGTGTCTGTTTTCCTGATTTATGTCTTTGTCTGTTTTCCTGATTTATGTCTTTGTCTGTTTTAGGTTACGTTGTCAAGGTTTCTTGCTCAAATCCATTTCACTAATTTTCCAACCTGAAGTGCATTCCGGAGACTGAGGGAGCCATGCTGGACCGAGATCTCGGGTGGGTCAAACGGAGCGTTCTGCTGCTGATGTGTTATCTCGTGTCCGTCTGCTTGTTTTCATTTATTAGCTGTGTCTTCCAGAAGGATGGTGTTTGAGAGTGATATGTGACTGTCAACCAGGATAGAGGCTGAAAGCCAGGATCATTTGACTGTCAGATGTGGCTGGCGTTCCTTGCCCCCTCACAATGGGTGGTAGACAAAAGTGCTGGAGAAACTCAGCGGGTGCAGCAGCATCTATGGTGCGAAGGAAATGGGCAACGTTTCGGGCCGAAACCCTGAAGGAAATAGGCAACGTTTCGGCCCGAAACGTTGCCTATTTCCTTCGCCCCATAGATGCTGCTGCACCCGCTGAGTTTCTCCAGCACTTTTGTCTACCTTCGATTTTCCAGCATCTGCAGTTCCTTCTTAAACCTCCTCACAATGGGTCCGTTGCTGTCCAGCTTAAGCAGCCAGTGGACTGGAAGAAGATATATTAAAGTTTTACGAGGCTGACAAGGCCAGAAATGGGGAAAGCAATATCAGGCTGGTGCTTTTTATTGCAAAAAAAATAAGAACAGGGACAGCTTATCATAGGCCAGTTCAAATAGTGGGATGGTCCTACAGCAGAGCTAATGTAAGGCAGTAAAGTAATTTCTCAGAAGCTTCTTCAACCTGGATGCAGAAAAGTTTGCAACGCTGAGCCATGTGTTATAATGGTTCAGGTCAGAGACATTTACCCAGAAATTCACAGATCATTGCACAAAAATTTGAGATACAGAATAAAATCAGCTGGAATTTTTGTGGGGCAATAAACTTGAATAGATAATTACTTTTTTTTTCACACGTGTAGATGGTGTGGCTTTGCATTCCAGAATATCTCCATACGGACTGTTTTGTAGGATCTTCCTTCAACGTAATGTAGAGGTCACCTGGAGTTTAGGGGAATAGTGTTGAGCCTATGAAGACCAGCTAGATGCACACCTAAGATAGGGTGAAGGCCTGGCTGTGGGTGAAGACACAAGCTCCAACATCAGATAACCTGCATCTGTGCTATAACTTATGCAATATGTTGTTATTCCGTGTTATCCAGGAATGCTTGCAGGTGTAATTTAAATGAGGCCAGCTTGCAGATATCGAATCAAGACAAGTTCATCGTTTCACGACGGGAGCCAGTGTTACTTTTAACAAGTGGGCTAAGCAGATTGTACTAGTTGCCTGTGGAATGGGCCGCTGCGATATATGTGACTAGCTGGTGTTATTGCCGTTTAATGATGTTGAATTTAGTAAAGGATGAGGCAGGCATTCAGCATTAGGATTGAGAATTGACCACTAACAGTCCACTGTGTGTAATATGCAGCATAGTACAGGAACAGACCGTCTAGGCCCATGATATCTGTGCCGTATGTGATGCCTAATTATATGAATCCCTTCACGTGATGCATATCTTCTATTCCTTGCATATTCTTGTGCCCATCTAAAAGTCCTTTAAATGCCACTATCTCCTACCGCCCCACTCCTGGCAGCACCTCCTTCCAAAGTGCACCACCATACCCTTGTCTGGATTAAACTCTATCTGCCATATCTCTGCCCAAATCTATAATTGATAATCATAGAGTCCTGGAGTCTTACAGCTCTTTGGCCCACTTTGCCCACGCTGACCAACATGCCCCATCTACACTCGTCCCAACTGCCTGCGTTTGACCCATATCCCTCCTTGTACCCGTCTAAATGTTTCTTAAACAGTAGTTCTTTCTACTTTGACAGCCCTCTTGGTATGGTTTTGAACAGAGCCTTACAATATACAGGACATTCCCCCTAGCATTTATTACAGATTAGTTACTAAAGCTTAGTTGTGGTTTGTCTGCAGTTTGAGTGTGTGGTAATTTGGTTAATCGATCAGAACTTTGATGCCTTAAAAGGAATCCTAGGCTGGGGTTGTTTTGAACTTGTGATAGCAGAATATTTGGATTCCACGTGGAAAGTGTAGAGTATTGTTGCAAACTATATTTGAATCCAGCTTGCTGTTAATATTTAGTTCTCGGCTCAGTGTGGATCAGCAATGCAAGCAGTCCAGTGTCAAATTTGGCAACAGTACACGGATATGAATATTTTAATACCATAAACAAAGGCTGCTCAATTAGAGCTTACTGTTGTATTTTTAATGGGTAGTCTCTGTTAACGGAGATTTTCTTTCATTTGGTGTGAATATATTTAATGCCTGTTGGTTACTATTTTCTCTTAGTCAGAATTGGAACAGCAAGTCCTGCATGAATGGCTTGCAACATTGGAATGCTGGGAGTATGCACTAACACATGGTCATGGGTTTCGACATTTAATCTATCAAACTGCAGACTTAACTCTGAGGGATCTGTATCTTTCCGTTCACCATCCCTAATATATGTCCAGCATCTTCCTTATTGACCAGTTCAGAGTGGCACATCCTCAGCTCTCAGGGGAAGGCTTGCTACCTATGCTCAGCTTTGTGGGAGTGCATGGCCCAGGAAAAGTACAGAATGTTATCTTTAAATGAAAAATACTGGTACTGAGTGCAGCAGCAATTAACGTCACCACTTTCATCTTCATTTGTAGTCCGACACCGTCTTATCCTCCTACATATCCGGAGCCCAGTATTGGGTAAGGACATTTTGGTTCCGTTGTTTGGTGTCTTTGATGTATCTCTGCAGGAGGGGACCTTTCATTTGTTACATATCCACATTTGTGACCTCTGTACTTTATACTTTAAAATCTTAACATCTGTGATTTTACTTCTGCCAGTAAAGCAATTCAGTGAGAATTTGCCAAAAAAAGTAGATCTCTGCTGGTGAACTAACTGATTATAGACCTTGTCTGTGATATGTATACAAATAAACCAGCTATATATCTGCTGTACATTGTGAGTGAAGTGAAAATCGGAACCATGTTTCCCAGTTCAAAGTATAATATCAGATACATAATTGCTTTCATAGGCAGCTACTATCTTGATATCATTTTTTTAATTATGGTTCTTTAATTCATATAATACTCTTCAGTAGCAGGCATATATTTCTAGGGGGTAATATATATTCTGGACCCATTTCACAATTTTTAATTCCTACAATTTCAGAAGACACACACCTTATATGTCGCAGCCAGAGTATAGGATCTATCAACTGAACAAGCGCCTGCAGAACTGGACAGAGGTGAGTCATTCCAAGCCAGTTATTCAGTAAGTGTTTAAAGAAGCCATATCGTCACAGTTGCTTATTAGCTTATCAATAAATAACCACAAAATAAACTCAAAGTCCTAGTCCAACCAGAGAAGTTCATAGTTGAGCTAAACTATTGTGTTTAGTTGAGCTTGCATTATAAATAGCAAAGTGACCACCAAAGTGAGATGGGAATGTGAACTGGTTGAGTTGGAGGCAGGTCCATAGAAGTTGAGAATAACCCATCTTGTATCCATCCCATCAGGAGGAGAAGCTGCCTGCAGGAAATACCGATTTTATCTTTTTTTTAGAATTTTCTCCTCTTGCCCATTTTTATTATAATAATAATAATAATAAACTTTATTTTGGACTCAAGGTCCAGACAAGGGGCAACATTACATAAATTAACCTACAAACCTGTACGTCTTTGGAGTGTGGGAGAAAACTGAAGATCTCGGATAAAACCCATGGGGAGAACGTACAAATTCTGTAGATACAGCACCCGTGGTCAGGATTGAACCTGCATCCACTGTGCCATCGTGTTCAAGGGCTTGATGTTTGTTGGGAAGAAACCGTTATTTAGTCTGGTGGTCATGGTTTACGGAGTTTGGAATTGAGACAAGTCTTACAACAAATGTTTACAGTATTCAGCTGCCCACTAATTCATTGTAGTCGAAGGGATAACAGCCTGCATGCCTCAGTGTTTCTCTTTTGATTTCATTGTTGTGCTTTCCTGCATCAGGTGGCAGTTAAACATGTTGTTTGGGTTCAACACATGTTAAGGATGAGTACACAGTGGGGGTGATTTTTGTTTTCTCACTCCAGGAATGTGACAACCTTTGGTGGGATTCTTTCACCGCAGAATTTTTTGAAGATGATGCCATATTAACTGTGGCCTGCTGCTTGGAAGATGGACCAAAACGATATAGTGAGTATTTCCTAGTGTCCATGTATCGGACAGGTACGTGGATAGGTCAGGTTTGGAGAGATATGGACCAAATGCAGGCAGGTAGACGAGTGTAGCTGGGACATGTTGGCCGGAGTGGGCAAGTTGTTTCCACATTGTATCACTCTATACCCTGAACATGTCAAACAAATGACACCAACGTCAATTTGAAAATCCATCCGATGAAGCAGTTAGCTAAGGAAGGCTGTGCTATAATGTCATGGCTCAAAGATTAGCATGAATAAACATGAATCACTGGTCAACTATCGTAAAATGACTTCTGCAAATATCCTGTACATCGATACAAAAGTTTTGTTGTCATTGAAACTGCAACAGATGAAATCTGCAGGACATGTACTCAGAATGTCACTAGAACGTGCACCTAAGATAGCAACGACCTGGCAGCCTGATGTATGAAGGAAAAGAGGCTGACCAAAACTCACATGGAAGGATTTGGAAGCCTGGGACACAAACCTATCGAGGGTGGGAGACGTCGCACATGACCGAACAGGATGGCGAAAGCTTGCTGCCCAATGCACTCCACAGTGTGGGAGGAACCAAGTCTACGGAAAGTGAAGGTCTTACTTGCAGCAACTTTATGGAGCAGCAACAACAAATAAATGTACAATGAATTATCTGTTATTCTCAGTAAACCAGACCATGAAATTGCAAAAACCAAAGTACGTCTCACAGCAATAGTAGTGTAATGTTTGGATCGTGGCTGAGGTAGCATCATGCAGAGTAGTTCAGAGACCTCGTGGTTGATGGGAGGAAGCTATTCTTGAATCAGGGGGTAACAATTCTCGGGCTGCCTTACTTTTATCCCGATGGTTGTAGTGAGAAGAGAGTGTGGCCAGGGTGGTGTGGGAATCTGATGATGCAGTGCTCCCTGCATCCTCTCGACAGTGGGGAGGTCAGTACCGGTGATGACTGAGCAAAGCTGTCCATCTGCTGTGACGGTAGACAAATCGAAGTGGCTCAAAGTTATTACTGAGATAGGAGTTGATTTGGGTCATAACTGCTCACAAAGCCCTTCATCGCAAAGGCCATGAGGGCCACTGGTCTGTAGTCCTTGAGATATGTCACCGTGCTCTTCTCGTGGATGTCCATTTAAAGCATGTGGCGATCACAGGCTGAAGAAGTGAGAGGTGGTAAATGTCCTGCCACCTTGAACACAAGACGCAGCTGGAGCAACTCAGCGGGTCAAGCTGAAACGTTACCTGTCCACTTGAATGAATGAATGAGTTTATTGCCCAAGTATTCACATACAAGGAATTTGCCTTGGTGCTCCGCCCGCAAGTGACAACATGACATACAGATTTCTATCCACGGATGCTGATTTCCTCCAGCTGTTTGTTTTTATTCCCTCAGCAGCTGGAAAATGCCAACACATTGCAGAACGTTAGATTGTTTAAAGTTCATTGTGAGATAAAACCTGGTTTACAATCTTGAAACTTATCAGTTTTTGTCTCTTATTTCTAAGCAATTGGGCGGACCCTGATCCCTCGCTATTTTCGTAGCATCTTTGATGGCGGAGCGACCGATCTTTATTTTAACCTGAAGCACTCGAAAGAATCATTCCATGGCAACCTGGTGATCCTGGACTGTGATCTATGCAGCATGGTCACACTACACAGCAAACCTATCTTCACCAAGGTAGGATAAGCAGATACATCCATCAATGGTGGGTGGTGTGAGTTCTTGCCATTTCCCGTGTACACACAGATAATGAACCAGGAGGGCAGGTAGACACAAAATACCGGAGTAACTCAGCGGGACAGGCAGCATCTCTGGAGAGAAGGAATGGGTGATGTTTTGGGTTGAGACCTTTCTTCAGAAGAAAGAAGAGGGTCTCGCCCCGAAACATCACCCATTCCTTCTATCCAGAGATGCTGCCTGTCCCGCTGAGTTACTCCGGTATTTTGTGTCTACGGGTTTAAACCTGCATCTGCAGTTCATAGAAACATAGTTAATAGGTGCAGGAGTAGGCCATTCGGCCCTTCGAGCCTGCACCGCCATTCAATATGATCATGGCTGATCATCGGCCTCAATAGGCCTGACTTTGGGGTGAACATGGGGTGGGGACTGGACATTGTGCCTTCCTCCACAGTGCTATCCACTGTGGGGGGATGATTTTTTTGTCTAATTGTAGTCCTGTAGGTCTGTGTCCAAGATGGCTGCCGTGAAGAGAGAGTGGACGCTGGCGCGCTTTGGCTGCCGCTGCTCTCTCTTCACACTGTGTTTTTGATTTTCTGTTTTTGGATTGAATTCTGTTTTTAATTTGTGTCTCTGTGATGTCTTTTTTACCTGTTCTATTCCGATTATATGTTTTTATTCCGATTACTATGTAAGGTGTCCTTGAGAAGTCTGAAAGGCGCCCATTAAATAAAATGTATTATTATTATTATTATCATCCAACTCAGTATCCTGTACCTGCCTTCTCTCCATACCCCCTGATCCCTTTAGCCACAAGGGCCACATCTAACTCCCTCTTAAATATAGCCAATGAACTGGCCTCAACTACCTTCTGTGGCAGAGAATTCCACAGATTCACCACTCTCTGTGTGAAAAATGATTTTCTCATCTCGGTCCTAAAAGACTTCCCTCTTATCCTTAAACTGTGACCCTTAGTTCTGGACTTCCCCAACATCGGGAATAATCTTCCTGCATCTAGCAGTTCCTTCCTACACAGGGGGTCAGGCATTCTGTTTCGTTATTTTTCCTAATTTAATTTGTCCTCTGGGTCTCAAATATGGTGTAAACTTAAAAAAAACAAACTCCTGTATGTCCACAGTAGAAAGTTGATGAATTTGACCTAAATAATTTACAAATACTGTCAGAAAATCAATTCCAAGCTGTAAGTATTTGGACAACTTTTTAGTTTAAAGTCTTGTTTGGTTTTTAATTGAGAATTCTGGTCGAAATTGTAGGACAATGAATCAACAGAGTTTTGGTTTCAATAGAACAATGTTGCAGAATACGAATGTACACAAAAATGCTGGAGAAACTCAGCGGGTGCAGCAGCATCTTTGGAGCGAAGGAAATAGGCAACGTTTCGGCCCGAAACCCTTCTGGGTTTCGGCCCGAAACGTTGCCTATTTCCTTCAGTGTGAAGAAGGGTTTCGGCCCGAAACGTTGCCTATTTCCTTCGCTCCATAGATGCTGCTGCATCCGCTGAGTTTCTCCAGCATTTTTATGTACCCTCGATTTTCCAGCATCTGCAGTTCCTTCTTAAACACTGCAGAATAAGAATTATGTTTTGAATTTAGGAGCCGGCAGAGAGCAAATTTGAAGAAACTTGGTAATGTTGACAAAATAAAGAGCAGTGAGGTGAGCTGGTTTTTAGTCTGAAGAAGGGTCTCGACCCGAAACGTCGCCCATTTCTTCTCTCCACAGACACTGCCTGTCCCGCTGAGTTACTCCAGCATTTTGTGCCTACCTTTGATTTAAACCAGCATTTGCAGTACTTTCCTGCACATGAGCTGTTTTTTAGCTTGTACTTGCTTGCTTGTTTCCTCAGGTGTGCACGGAAGGTCGCCTTTACCTGGAATTTACCTTTGATGATTTGATGCGCATTAAGAATTGGCATTTTAATATCAGACAAAACCGCGAGCTGCTGTCACGTAGCATCCTCGCGACACACGTGAGTGTTGCAGTTTTATTTATATGTGACATACAGGTGTCACCCCGCGGTGTTTGGTGGTGAGTAGTCGCCCAAAGAGTCGTACCTTTTTCTGGGCACCGCTGGATTTTCAATATGTCGAAAATGTTTGGTGACCTGCTGCGACTATGACGAGTTCTGGCAAGTCGTGAAAGTGGGCCAGACCCTTTACGGGTCCCAAAATATTATTTTTGTTAAATGAAATATTAACTTGCGGTTGTTGTGAAATGTACGGTTAACGATCTTGTCATTTGGTGTTTGTGACCCCGGCACGTTGTTTGTTTCAGGCCCAGGATCCTCCAATGTTGGAACAGTTATCCAACAGCATCACCCGCTCTGGTCTCTCCAACTTCACTCTCAACTACCTCAGGGTAAGTGTGATGAGAAAGCACGAGCCTAGGTCTGTGTCATACAGTGTGGAAACAGTTGTGGAATATTTCAAACCCAGGTGGACAACGATAATCTTCCCAAACCTGAAGATTTATATTAATCGATCATATTTGTGGCAGAAGTATTTTCCGTGGAGTTTAACTCGTATGAGTGACATGTAATGGAAGTGTAGGAAACTTCAGTAAGAGGTAACTGCAACGCATCTTGTGCTCAGGACTTTGCTCCGATAACTGATAACGCACTTGGTCTAACCTTCAGAAATCTTGGTCTGATTATGTGAATTCTATTTTTCCTTTTATTCAACCCAGCTTTGTGTCATTTTGGAGCCAATGCAGGAACTCATGTCCAGGCACAAGACCTATAACCTTAGCCCTCGCGACTGTCTGAAGACCTGCCTGTTTCAGAAGTGGCAGCGGATGGTGGCTCCACCTGGTAAGTGGTTGAAGGTGCAGAGGAGAGGCGTCAGACTGCCGGCATGTTAACCAGTCAGCAGAAAGACAATACATGATTACAATCGAACCAGGGAATAAGGGAATAACGTTTAGTGCAAGGTAAAGCCAGTAATGTCCAATCAAAGATAGCCCGAGAGTCACCAATGAGGTAGATAGTAGTTCAGGACTGCTCGCTGGTTGTGGTAGGATGATTCAGTTGCCTGGTAACAGCTGGGAAGAAACTGTCTCTGAATCTGGAGGTGTGTGTTTTCACACTTCTATACCTTTTGCCTGATGGGAGAGGGGACAAGAGGGAGTGGCCGGGGTGCAAGCGACCAATGCCTGGGAATATCTGCAACACCTGGCAGCATCTCTGAACAACATGGATAGGGAGGTTTTGATTCGGGACCCTTCTTCAGACTGAAGTATTTACTCCAGACCATCTTTCACCCATTTGCTGAAAGTGTGTATTTATGAACATTTGTGCTCCACCACTGGGGAACTAATGTCCGTCGCACATAATAATTTGCAATTGCTGTTCGGCTTTTCTTCTTGTCTTCACCCAGCCGAACCTGTCAGACCACCGACCGCTAAGCGGCGAAAGAGGAAACAATCTGGAGGCAACGTGGCCAGTGTTGGGGCATCCAGTACCAGCAGTGGAGCCAGCAAAAGGAAGAGCAGCCCTGCCACAGGCTTCAGTCTGTCCACTCAGGTACCTGTAAACATCCTTCTGTAAATGTGTTGAGCACTGTCTTGGCTGTCACTAACACTGTGAAACCAGCCAGCCTCTTTACACACACACACTATGGGTGAGTTGGGGCAGTTTGCAAGCAACAGGTCCAGTAGATCATTGAGGTGGAGTCTTGATCAGTATGGGTGTCGGGGGTTATGAGGAGAAGGCAGGAGAATGGGGTTAGGAGGGAGAGATAGATCAGCCATGATTGAATGGCGCAGTAGACTTGATGGGCCGAATGGCCTAATTCTGCTCCTATCACTTATGACCTTATGAGTTCAATGTGCTGGACATAAGTGAAGCTTTCTGTCTTGGATTAGATCTCTAGTTTCTTTCCTAGTACAGAATGTATATGCAGTGGACAGCCAGGTGAGGAGCCATGATCAGCCATGATCATATTGAATGGCGGTGCAGGCTCGAAGGGCCGAATGGCCTACTCCTGCACCTAATTTTTATGTTTCTATGGACAAGCCTCATGTCCCGTTAATGTGGAACAGATAAATAACAGCAATCATACTACAAAAGTGTGTTTAAGAAGGAACTGTGCAGATGCTGGAAAAATCGAAGGTAGACAAAAATGCTGGAGAAACTCAGCGGGTGAGGCAGCATCTATTTTTCGGGTCGAGACGTCGCCTATTCCTTCGCTCCATAGATGCTGCTTTCGACGTTTAGTTTAGAGATAAACACGGAAACAGGCTCATCAGCCCACCGAGTCCAGGCGGACCATCAACGTTCACACTAGCTCTATGTTATCCCACTTTCCCCATCCACTCCTGACACACTCAGGGCAATTTATAGGATTTAATAGGATTTTCGTGTGTGTGCTTTATCATCATTCCTTACAATGCCGTGTACGACAGTGATCGCAACTTCCACTGAAGTGTGGATGGCCGTTGGCTCGCTAGGAGCTCATCCGCCCTTTGACAGGTCTTGTTTTTGGTCCTGCTGGGGGTCCACAGCCCCCTCCTCACCTGGCAAACCAGGTGGGGGAGACGGTTTAGTCGCCGACTATCCGACCATGGAGCAGGTAGCACAGGATTACATGGTACCCGTTGCGGGGGGAACTCCCCCCGACCTGACAACACTAATATACAGTTTGGAAAAAATAGTTGAAGTTGTGATGAGGGTAGTGGTGAAATTTAATTAAGTTACAGTTCCTATGCAGCTCTACAAAGATGACCTTGTAAACTGTAATGGGGTTCTTTGGATTATGGACGGGAAAGGAATGGAGGGTTGTGGTCTGAGCGCAGGTATATGGGACTAGGGGAGAATACGTGTTCGGCACGGACTAGAAGGGTCGAAATGGCCTGTTTCCGTGCTGTAAATTGTTATATGGTTATTATATAGGAGAATAAAGTCGAGGAACAGATAAATGATATGCTAGCCAAACTAGAGGATGAAACATGACAATAAAACATCTCGATAAATAGAGTTGCCTGATTTCCTACTTAAGGTGCTGTCATTTACCTCAGAACCCTAGGCCTAACTCGGCAACCAATTCCTTTTGGAAAATAACTAAGAAAAGCCAAGCATTTTTGGGTCTGAATGGAAAATCAACTTTGTTACATTTCTTGTCACATGCTCCAATTGGTACAGTGAGATTCGAGTTCCCGTACAGCCATACGAATAAACAGAACAGAATACACCATATAATTTGCCATGAACATCCCCCACACAGCGGAATCAACGTTTCCCCACTGAGGGAAAGCAGTAAAGTTCAGTCTCCTTCCTCTCTGTTGTAACTATGGTGTGAGTGCTGTGTAAACAGGTCTGCTGGATTCATGTGTGGGTCTGTGCTTGAGATGCCTATATAGATGGGGTAGCTAACCAGCCAGCTTTGACACCCTTACATCCTCTCTGGCAGCTGACTGGCCTCAACCATAGAACCATCTTCAAACACACCGAACAGTTTGTGATTGGAGATGGCGGCTGCCCTTTCTGAAGCTGTCAGTAGTCGCTTGTACTCGCTTTCTAACAACCGTGTCGAATGTTTAACTAGTCCTAACACTAAATGTTCTAAGGTGTGGGAAGTAAGGTTTATGGAGGTGTCTGTTTTCGGTGTAGTACTGACCTGCTGTGTTCTTTACATGGTGAGATTTATGAATTATTATAGCATTACTGCTACTAAAAACCACAAGCACTCACTGACCTAAAGCAATGCAGAACCATCACTCCTATTGATCTTGTAAACTCCAGTTGCAAACTCCCTTTTAATCTGAATTGTCCCTGCCTTATTTTTTGCTGCCTTAAAGTCCTACTCTGCAATGAGGGTTAGGTATATCTGTGGGTATGTGAGTGTTAGAAAACTGAAAAACTGTGATAGTGGCTCCTTTTTCAGTGCAGACCAGTTGAACTAATTTCATGGTGTGTGGCTGATAAGTTGCACATAGCAGCTGCAATCTTGGTTACAGCGCAGGTCGAGGGCATCAGTGAGTCCCAGATCCTAGGTAGACAGAAATGCTGGAGAAACTCAGCGGGTGAGGCAGCATCTATGGAGCGAAGGAAATAGGCAACGTTTTGGGCCGAAACCCTTCTTCAGAGTCCCAGATCCTGAATGGTTTGGCTCTGCAAAACTCTCAGCTGCCAGGGAAGTTAATAGGTTGTTGATCAGTCAATGTTGTGGGTTGATTGGCTACATTTCTTGTATTAGAGGGACAACATTTTCATCACTCATCCTGCAAGGCCCAGTTTGTGTCATCAAAGGCTTCCATGAAATTAAATGAGATAAGAATAATTGGATCAATCAGTCTTTACAGAGAGAGGTAATATGATTGTGTAAGAAGGAACTGCAGGTGCTGGTTTAAATCAAAGGTGGACACAAAATGCTGGAGTAACTCAGCGGGTGAGGCAGCATCTCTGGAGAGAAGGAATGGGCGACGTTTCGGGTCGGGAATTCCTTCTCCCCAGAGATGCTGCTTCACACGCTGAGTTACTCCAGCGTTTTGCGTCCACCTTCGAAGTAATATCATTGGCTCCTTTCCTCATTCTGGATTAGTAATATCATGCGGTCAATGTTCAGTCCATCTTGATACAGTAACGATTAATATGTGTTACTAGCGGACATTGCATTGGACGTCAGTGACCAGTATCATGAACAAGGTAGACAAAAATGCTGGAGAAACTCAGCGGGTGCAGCAGCATCTATGGAGCGAAGGAAATAGGCAACGTTTCGTGCCAAAAAGGTTGCCTATTTCCCTCGCTCCATAGATGCTGCTGCACCCGCTGAGTTTAACATAGAAACATAGAAAATAGGTGCAGGAGTAGGCCATTCGGCCCTTCGAGCCTGCACTGCCATTCAATATCATGGCTGATCATCCAACTCAGTATCCTGTACCTGCCTTCTCTTCATACCCCCTGATCCCTTTAGCCACAAGGGCCACATCTAACTCCCTCTTAAATATAGCCAATGAACTGGCCTCAACTACCTTCTGTGGCAGAGAGTTCCATAGATTCACCACTCTCTGTGTGAAAAATGTTTTTCTCATCTCGGTCCTAAAGGATTTCCCCTCTATCCTTAAGCTGTGATCCCTTGTCCTGGACTTCCCCAACATCGGGAACAATCTCCCTGCATCTAGCCTGTTCAACCCCTTAAGAATTTTGTAGGTTTCTCCAGCATTTTTGTCTACCTTCGATTTTCCAGCAACTGCAGTTCCTTCTTAAACACAGTGTCATGAACAACATTGACCACACTCCTTTGGATTGATTGAAATTCACATAGTCTTTTAAGCCATTATTGTAGAACAGGGGAATGAACAACAATTGCCCACGCCAAGCCTTTGCTAAAGAACACAGCAGATTTCTGCAATTTACTTTCAATAAAATATCTTTAAAAAAAAAATTTCAAAAAAATTCAAGTCATTCTCAACTATTTAAAAAAAACAAACTCCCAAATAAACTCTGCTGAGGATTTGCATGTGGCGAATAAGTAGAGAATGAGTTTGGCAAGACCAACTTTTGATTAAGATTGCCCTCTTCTCTTGCAGGTTCAGCCTGAGAGTAACTTGCTGAGCTAAAAGGGTCGGGTTTGTGACCCTGCTCCAGCACTGGGCCAAAGTAGAACGTTATTAGACACTAGGTGGGTCTCGGCAGCTGGGGACAAGGCAGACTGCTTCGAAAACTCAGAAGATTGGTTTTTGTCTTATCCTCCATGTTGTAGATACAGAGAGGTACAAACCTACTTAAAGGGATCATTTTAATGCTGTTAGGATTTCCCCCGAATCTAACCAAATAAGTTCTATTCCTTGAATCAAAAACCAGCCTTTGATTCTATCCGTGCCTGGTTTGGTAATGGGACTGAGTGACAATGAATGGCCTTGAGCCCATCAGCATTTAACTCTGCACTTTGAGAATCAGACTCATAAAGCTCATAGCTTGTTCTTTTATGGGGGAGAGACAAACCGAGCAATGCTGTCCTCGGTAGATCAGTGGTCATTCTATTTTTAACTCCAGATTTGGCCCTTCCAGAATTCAGCGGTGAATTACTGGGTCAGGGCTATGTAGCTGTCCAAAAATGTTGAGAACTAGTTTGCACAGGGTTAAGGTCATTTAGCTTCCAGGTCAGATTTTGGCCAGTTACTGGTGTACTTTTTACACAGAAAAGCCTTTTTTTTAAAGTAACTTTTATGCACAGTGTAGCTCTTTATAACGTTGGAGGTTTGTTTGGAATAATCCAGATAAACCCTAGTCATGAATATTGGTGCAGACGACCCTGGGGTGGGTGGTGAGGGGGGGGGGGGGCATGATACTGGGGGTCAAACTAGTCCCTGATGTAACTCTGCCCTACCCAAGAAAGGTAACAGGAATTGAACCCGATGAAAAAAGTTAATGGCCAGATCACATCTACCTCTCTCCCACTTCATGTAGAATTGAGTTAACTCCAGACTATTTTTTTTAAAAGCTTCCCTGAACAAATTATTGTAACAAATAGACATTGAATTATGAGTGCAAAGAAGATCATCGTGTTGGAGCTGCACCCTAAACAGACATCAAATGTAGCTGAAATTTGGTAGATGGGTTGTCCAGCATTTTTGAGATTTCTGTATGTTTTTATGTCCAATTTGTATCCATAAGTATCCAAGATATTAAAATTGTCAGTTGTGTAGAGGCCTGACCTGATCCCAACACTAAAGGGGAATCAGTAGACATTGGTAGGGTGCCAATAACACTATCAACACTGCATGGATGTGGGGCATTGATGACTGATTAGAAAGAAACATTATCGTACACATACATTATGATCCACGCAACATCATGATCCACGACACAAATAACTACAGATGCAGGAATCTGCAGCTAAAAATACAACTGGCGGGTCAAGCAGCAAAGGAATGGTCGGCTTTTTGGCTCGGTTATTGACCCATTGAGTTTTTTTTTTTGTTGCATTTCAACTGGACCCATGTTTTTCTTCAGAAAAGATGTCTTAATAACATGTACATGCAATGCTTTCCTTAAACTAGTCATAGCCTGCAGGCAGAGGGGATTGTGTGTAGGGTGGAACTGCAGATGCTGGTTTACACCGAAGATAGACCCAAAATGTTGGAGTAGCTCAACAGGACAGGCAGCATCTCTGGAGTGAAGGAATGGGTGACTTTCTTCAGATTGAAGAAGGGTCTCGACCCAAAACGTCACCCCTAACTTCTCTCCAGAGCTGCTGCCTGTCCCGCTGAGTTACTCCAGCATTTTGTCTTTCTTCGGCAGAGGAGATTAGTTTAATTGGCTATAAAGCACTTTGGGCTGTTCTCAAAGGGACATGAAAGGTTCTATGCAAATCTAAGTTCCCAGCAAATGTTCTCAGCACATATGGGTATAAAGTTCAGGGCATTGAGAAGAAAATATTGGGACTATTAAATTAACCTCGTGTGAAATAGGGTTAGGAAGTGGTGCACACAACATTGGAAGTGCAGCCCAGAGACCCTTCCAGCCCACAATGCCTGCCGACAATGTTGCCTAGATAAACTAATCCTATGTGCTTGCACATGATGTATATCCCTCCATTCCCAGCTTTGATGTGGAGCATTGCCTCTCTTGCTGTGGAACGGGATGAGATCTTTCTCAGCGGTCAAAGCTGTTCCCATTGCAGAGAGCTCCATTAGCAGGCCATTTACAAATCTTCCCTCAGAGAAGCAGATATGATCACTGCTTGTGCATGAGCTCACGTGACCAATCTGATGCTCCAGGTGACTCGGCTAACGTTTTTAAATGGTATTTTTCTGCACAGAAGTAAACACACATAAGATAAATTTGGGAACAAAATGAATCTTGCTGAAGCCACTTTTCACATTACTTAACTCTGACAGCAGGGAAAAATCTTAGACCTAGTCGATAGGTTTTATTCAACAGGACCAACCTCCCCACACGCACACACACATACGGACACGCACGCACACACACAGACATATACGGACACACACACACACACAGACACATACGGACACGCACACACACATACGGACACGCACACACACACACACACGCGTATACACACACACACACACAGACAAACACACACACATATACATACACGCACGCACGTACACACAGACAGACACACACACACACACAGACACACATGCACAGACAGACACACACACACGGCCACACACACACACGGACACACACACAGACAGACACACACAGACACACATGCACAGGCAGACACACACACACGCACGCACAGACACACACACACACGGACACACACACACACGGACACACACACACACGGACACACACACACACACACACACTAGCAATAAAACCAAATTGTCTGGGCCTATTCCTCCCATTCCACATGTACGTACAGAATCATTGGGTTATATTCAAGGAAAGTGCTTGAGTTGAAGTGTGAGGAACTTTTCTCTTGTGGTCTTTGCTGTGGTTTAATTGCTGCGACCTACTCATTGTAGGACGTTATGGTTGTGGGTGAGCCAGCACTAATGGGTGGGGAGTTCGGTGACGAGGATGAGCGTCTAATCACGCGGTTAGAGAACGGCCAGTATGATGCCGCCAATGGTATCGATGACGAGGACGACTTCCGTAACTTGCCAGCCTTGGGGAATAGCAGTCCCTGGAACAGTAAAGCACCATCGAGCCAGGAGAGCAAGTCCGATAACCCCACGTCTCAGTAACCGCACTGACAGCTCTAGTAACTATCTTAAGAATTTGCAGGGACTGATGCATTCGAAGGTTTAAACCCCTTGCGGCACAAGCAAGTATTCAGTTGTGAACAAAATGTTTCTTGAACAGTGATCCAGGGCATAAAGTAAGTGCATTACTTTTTTTTATTGTTGGGGGGGGGGGGGGGGGGTGAGGAGGGTGAAACTGCACCCATTAGATGTATTGCGTTGAATAGGGTCCTTCAATGTAGGTTCAATACCCAATCTAGCCTGCCTCTGTGGAATGCAACCATGAGGGCTAGGCTTGTTTCCTGCTCCTTATTCCTATCCAGTTTCTGAGAGAGTGCTGCATTGACCTCTCACTGGGACGGTAACTGGCTTGGGGTCAACAGTGAGTTGGGAATCGCTCAGTCTGCTCACGCTTGATGCGTTCCACTTGAGTGAAGGGTGATAGTGAAGAATCACAATGGCAGTGAAACTCTCCCACCACTGAGGGGCAGTGAAATCTCCCACCAAGAGTAACAGCAGAAAGATCAACGAGAAAAGGCTGGACCAAGGGGATTGACGCCTCCACATTGGCCTCTAGCAAGAGGTCTGAATTCAAATTCTAACCTCGCCGTTAGTTTCACTGAGACTTGTGCAGTGCTTTCTGCCACATGTTTAATAGAGGGCTTAGCTTCAATATATATTGGACGCTGCCATGAACTGGACTCCCAGTTGATTGAATAAGGGGTGTTTGATCAATCGTCACTTCCTCGTTTAGCTGGTGAAGGGATAGCTAACTAGCTCTAATTTCAGAATGTACTTTCACATTTTGAAACTTGCTGAATGAACATAGAAAATAGCAGCAGGAGGAGGCCCTTCGGCCCTTCAAGCCAGCACCGCCATTCAATATGATCATGGCTGATCATCCAAAATCATTGTCCCGTTCCTGCATTTTCCCCAACATCCTTAGCCCTAAGAGCTAAATCTAACTCTCTCTTGAATACAATCTGGTTGCATTATTCAAGCCCTGGTAGAATGTTTCTTTTTGTATTAGTAGAACTACAAGTATTAAGAATGACATTTAATGTAATTAGTTGTGAGACACCAAAGTTGCCACGTTAGTTATATTCCTGTTTTTTTTCTTCTGGTTTCAAAATGTGAAAGCACTAACTGAACCTCTTTGTAATCTGGTGGAAGATGATTCCGACCCATTGATTCTTCCTAACGGAAAATTAAATCCAAGGTTTTCTTCCCAGAAAATGTAATGCAATAGTAACCCTGGATATTCCTTCAGTGCATTTAGCCCAGTAAAGTAAGTGGGAATATTTTTGAAGAGCTCTGTTGGAACTTCCTGTAAAAGCGGACCAAGATTTTAAACAGAGGGCTTTTGTTTAATTTGTGTGTGGTTCTGATATTAATGCACTTATTTCTGCCCTGCAATCAACTGATACTTTGGTGGTGTGCTGTATGATACTGTAAATGTAAAATGATGATGAATTGATTTTATTGTAATGCACGGGTTAATTTTTGACTTGTACAGTTTATCTTAATTGAAATTAAGTTTTGGACCCCATTGTCAAAAAAACAAGTAATTGAAAAGTTGCTCCTTAAATCCCATCAGGTTTTCAAATAGTTCCACGTAAATTAAGTAGAAGAACTTTTCCCACAGTCACTTTTGTCCCGCTGGTGAAACAAATCTGGAGTCAAGATTTATCACAATGGAAGGTTCACTCCCTTCTGCGAGCTCTGCCCTTCTCCACTCCCGCCCGCCAACCCCAGCAGCTACGGAAGTTCTGGAATTTCTTTGGGAATTTTCAGGAATTCCAGAACTTGCTGAGATATGAATGATGGCTTCACGGTCAGTTTTTCCTTTGTCATTTTTTATTTCTCCCGTCTGTTTAGATCCTCCATGCCATGCACCACTCTTAGGCTGAGAGGACAGACTCCTGATCCCAGGCCTCCGACAATGTCGCTGTTGCTCGGCATCTGAGAGGCGTGTGAGAACGGTCCAGGGCTGATGCTCACCGTCTCCCCGGAACTCGCTTCACGGGAGAATTGTGGATGCAGAACTACATCCGGTCAGTCCACAGCATGGTGTCGTGGAGTGCAAGTACACACTGCACAGCTCGTAACAACCATTGTGTAGGAACGAACTGCAGATGCTGGTTTAAATCGAAGATAGACACAAAACGCTGGAGTAACTCAGCGGGACGGGACGGGCAGCATCTCTGGAGAGCAGGAAAGGGTGACGTTTCGGGTCGAGACCCTTCTTCAGACTTGAGGCTGAAGTAGGGTCTCGCTGAGTTACTCCAGCATTTTGTGTCTACCTTAACAACCATTGTCCCATTTCCTGTCACATAGATAGTGATTGGCGACCTTTCATAAAAGAACAGTCGACTTGTTAAAAATAAAATATTAAATACGTCCGATTACAAGAAAATTCGGATGAGTAAATGAATGCAAGTGAAAAAGGGAAATGAACAAAGGGAGTGTCTTGTCCATTTACTGTTAATATGTCACTAACGGAGCCAGTGCTGATTGTACAGTACATGTTGAGCTGTGCAGAAGGGTCGTGCCTGCTATACTGATAGACCTACACTTTGGATGCAGCTGCCCACCTGCTTCTGATAAATGTTGCCCACATTGGACTCTGCTGCATTGTGTAAAACTAGAAAACCCTGGAAAAACCCTCAGACCCAGCAGCAAGGGGGGGGGGGGTCAAATCAACCTGCTTCAGAATTCATTATGCTGAATATCCATTCCACTGTCTTCCTCTGGGATTAAAAGAAGGGAGGTTTCCCCCCACCACCCCCCCCAAAAAAAGGTGGGAAAAATAGCTATTCAAGGATGTCAAATGTTTTTTTTATTTGGGGCAGCTGTGCACCTCGATCGCCGGCTGGTGTGACACCAGGGAGGTCATTTCAAGTCTTCTGCACATCTCACACTTGAACTTGTTACTGAAGCTTGTGTCCTTGTGAGACAGGTTACAGTTGGTTGGGTGGTAGCAGGGCAGATCCCAGCATCAGCTATTCCCTTTTATAACCTGTTAATAATTTGTGCTTTGTCTTTATAGTTTTTTGGGGATCAGATTTGTCTCCCGTATGTAAATATGTTATTGTCAGCTTCAGATGGACTTCCAGGTCACTGCTCTGACATGTCCACTACCATGCATGTCATTCTTGATGCCCAATAAATGCATCCTGATGTGCAACAGTTGCACGCGGCCAGTCAGACTGACGCACCTATATCCACAGTGAGAGACGCATCTTGTGTGTCTGGGATATTCAGTGTATTGAATTATCTTCAGTGTGTCTGTAGCTTTATCCCAAGTCATCATGTGTTGGTTCAGATCGTTACCCTGTTATTGAGATCCAATGGAAAGAGCTGAGAGAATTTCTCCCAGTGAAGAATAAATAGTACTGCTCATTCCTCTCTCTGGCATATAGCTTTTTAGATGTTGGGAAGGAACCGTTAGAAAACAAAGTTGTCTAGTTTATACTCTTCTGTGTCTTGAGGTCCGAGATTTGTTTTCTGAATTGCAGCCTTTAATCAGTCAGACAGCCAGCTAAAAGCTGTCCAGTCCTGCAGGGTTCACCGTCCCACACACCGTCTTTAGAAAGCAGAGCAATGAATTGGGTCTGTCCACATTTATATGGTGAAGTCAGCAAGGGAGAACAGAGTGCTCTGAACAACTGCACGCTCTGCTGTGCCAGCATTCTGAATGACCTAAACTTCCCTTTCTCCTCTGTGTAAATATTGCATCTTGCGCCCGTCAGGAATGGTTATTTTATTTACGCTAGACAAACATGCTGGAGAAACTCAGCGGGTGAGGCAGCATCTATGGAGCGATGGAATAGGCGACGTTTCGTGTCGAGACTACATAGATACTGAGTTTCTCCAGCATGTTTGTCTACCTTAGTATAAAATTGAAGTTCATTTATTTTCTTTGACCTGGCGTTTATGTAGCATGTATGTGATAAAGGTCTGGTCACCAGCTGACTCTCATCCCAAGTTTACCATCTTTGGCCATTATAATATCATTGCACTGAATCATTTAATAAACTCCTGGTTATTAACTATTGTTCAACCAATGATTCTTTCCCTAAGCATGAAACTCAAACATTTACTTGTGAATCTCACACGAGATCACTGGTGCCGTTTACTAAACAGTTCCCTGATGAGATGTTCGGTAACTTGTAACTCTGGACCTTTTGATGTTCGTTGCCCTCACCGAATCCTGTCCATTGCACTGGGGTAATTGTTTTCAATAGATACTAGATAGACAATAGGTGCTGGAGTAGGCCATTCGGCCCTTCGAGCCAGCACCGCCATTCAATGTGATCATGGCTGATCATCCCCAATCAGTACCCCGTTCCTGCCTTCTCCCCATATCCCCTGACTCCGCTATCTTTAACAGCCCTATCTAGCTCTCTCTTGAAAGCATCCAGAGAACCTGCCTCCACCGCCCTCTGAGGCAGAGAATTCCACAGACTCACCACTCTCTGTGAGAATTCCACAGACTCACCACTCTCTGTGAGAATTCCACAGACTCACCACTCTCTGTGAGAATTCCACAGACTCACCACTCTCTGTGAGAATTCCACAGACTCACCACTCTCTGAGAATTCCACAGACTCACCACTCTCTGTGAGAATTCCACAGACTCACCACTCTCTGTGAGAATTCCGCAGACTCACCACTCTCTGTGAGAATTCCACAGACTCACCACTCTCTGTGAGAATTCCACAGACTCACCACTCTCTGTGAGAATTCCACAGACTCACCACTCTCTGTGAGAATTCCACAGACTCACCACTCTCAGTGTGGAACAGAGAGTGTCAAGTGTCCTGTAGGATGGTGGATGCCTGGATAGAGCGGTATTGCAGGAATCATTCAGGGTGATAGGCTGGCGGGTTTGGGCAACAGTTGTACTTTGTTCTTGGTCCCTATTAACCCCCTGGAGAAAGTGGGGGAGGGAGGGGGGGTCGGTATGTTGCTTTGGACATTACTTATGCTAAAATGTTACGGGGTCTTCCACTGTGAACTGAGGCTGCTGTGCCATCGACAGTGGTGCCCCACTGTCACTTGAGGTAAGGTTCTGATGAAATGGACACATTGTGATAATGAAATCTAGGATTAAAGGAACTCTTTTGGTCTTCCCCACGCTGTCCTGTTTAGTTTGTTCCATAACCAGCACTCTTCAGTAGACAGTGAAATCGTGTGTGACTTTGACCTGGAAGCTCCAGCAGTGTTGTTTTTATGCTGGGCATGAGATGAAGTAACAATGAGCCCACTTTTACGTTTCTGAACATGTACAGAAGTATTACACGTTTTTATACCAGATCCCTACAGACTAGAACATTGACTTATTGTTTTGTTCCATTAACAATTGTTAAGCTATTTGAAATAAAAACCTTTCTCAGCTACATGTCTCTGACAATTCTTTATTCTCTTTGCTTCTAATGTCTCTTTCGGCTTTCGCGGCTCCCTCCTTTAGTGTGTGTGATCCACTTTTGTGTTCAGATCTGTCCCAAAGTCAGAGCCAGCCCTGGTTGCATTTTGTTGTGCTTCTCGACTGCCACAATGCCATTTATAATAACGAGATGGACACAACGGGATAGTCCAAGAGATGGAGCCACTAATATTCCTCAGTGTGAAGACCCAAAGCGTCACCCATTCCTTCTCTCCACAGATGCTGCCTGTATGTCCCGTTGAGTTACTCCAGCACTTTGTGTCTATCGTCAATGCCAGGTCCGTGACTGAGCATCTGCTCCTCTCTCGGGTGAAGAAGTCGAGAGATTTGCAACAATGCTTAAAAAACACCTTGATCCCAAATGGCCAACTCCTCACCTTGAGACTGTGCCCTCCCCTGGATCTCCATTGAGTGGAAATACTTTGTAAATGTCGATCATGTCTCCGCTCAGCATGTACACCTTGGTGAAGTCGTATCTCGAGCTTCTAAACACCAAACTACAGAGGTTAAAGCTCCTTGGTCCCCGCCTAAGACAACGTTTACATCCCAACAACGATCTGATGAGTTGGTTCTACAAATACACCCAGGTAAGTTTAACTCCTTTATGGAGACCAAAGTTATAGCTTAGTCTCTAAGCCTCGTAACATCTCAACAAAACTTCCCTTTGTGTTCCATTCTCGTTATGATGAAGATCATTGTACTATTTGCTTTAATATTGCTTCATCTCCTATTGGGCATCACTGGAGAGTAAACCAGAGTGTGCAATCTTACGTAGAAACAAGGAACTGCAGATGCTAGTCTGAAGAAGGTTCCTGCCCCGTACGTCCCCAATCCATGTTCTCCACAGATGAGTCAAGTCAAGATACATAGATACATAGAAAATAGGTGCAGGAGTAGGCCATTCGGCCCTTCGAGCCTGCACCGCCATTCAATATGATCATGGCTGATCATCCAACTCAGTATCCCATCCCTGCCTTCTCTCCATATCCCCTGATCCCTTTAGCCACAAGGGCCACATCTAACTCCCTCTTAAATATAGCCAATGAACTGGCCTCAACTACCCTCTGTGGCAGAGGGTTCCAGAGATTCACCACTCTCTGTGTGAAAAAGTTTCTTCTCATCTCGGTCCTAAAGGATTTCCCCCTTATCCTTAAGCTGTGACCCCTTGTCCTGGACTTCCCCAACATCGGGAACAATCTTCCTGCATCTAGCCTGTCCAACCCCTTAAGAATTTTGTACGTTTCTATAAGATTCAAGAGAGTTTATTGTCATGGGACCCAGATAGGACAATGACATTCTTGCTTGCTGCAGCACAACAGGATATTTAGGCATAAATACAGATCAGATCAGTGTGACCATATATCATAGAATATATATACACACACATAAATGAACAGATAAAGTGCAATAGGCTGTTATAGTTCATAGTTTGTTTGAAGTTGTGTTTAAGAACCTGGATGTTGCAGATTTCAAGCTCCTGTACCTTCTACATGAAGGTAGCGGGGAGATGAGTGTGTGGCCAGGATGGTGTGGGTCCTTGATGATGCTGCCAGCCTTTTTGAGGCAGCGACTGCGATAAGATCCCCTCGATGGTGGGGAGGTCAGAGCCGATGATGGACTGGGCAGCGTTTACAACTGCCTGTCCCTCTGAGTTACTCCAGCAATTTGTATCCACCGAAAGTTCACTGTGTACAGTCCGAAGAAGGGTCTCGAGCCGAAACGTCGCCTATTCCTTCTCTCCATAGATGCTGCCTCACCCGCTGAGTTCTGGTAATTCCAGCCCTCGCCACAGAGTGGCAGTGCAACCCCACAAACTCAATGTTACATGAACCAGATACTGTCTGCCTGTTAAAGGTTCAGGTGTTCTTGTATTGTGGGGGAGAGTGCAGGCATGGCTGAGGCATGACTTGGCAATGAATTCCACAGATTCACCACCCTCTGACCAAAGGAATTCCTCCTCATCTCCATCCTTTTATTCTGAGGCTGTGCCTTCTGATCCTAGACTCTCCCACTAGTGGAAACATCCTCTCCACATCCACTCTATCCAGGCCCTTCACTATTCGGTAAGTTTCAATCAGGTCCCCCCCCCCCCTCATCCTTCTAAACTCCAGTGAGTACAGGACCAGCGCCGTCAAACATTCATCATACATTGAGGAGATGGTGCTCCATAGATGCTGCTGCACCCGCTGAGTTTCCCCAGCAATTTTGTGTACATTCATCATACATTAATCCACTTAGACCAGTTAGGGATGAAGTGACAGAGACAAATAGAGATGCCAGTGACAATCAGACCCCCAAAAAATGAACAAGTGTTAAAAACTGAACATTGAAGGAATGGTAGGTCGGCAAAAAAGCAGGTGAAACTCAGCGGGTGGGGCAGCATCTATGGAGCGATGGAACATTCGGTCGAGACCCTTCCTCAGACTGATGTCGGGGTGGGGAGGGGTTGTGTCAAAGTCTGGATGATGGACTGGGCAGTCTCATACTGGAAGATGGACTGTCTCATACCTTCTGCTTTACTCTCAGGCCTTTTCTGTTCCAACAATCTGCCTATCAAACCTCCCCCTCACCTGTGTCCACCTGGTACCTGCCCCACTTTGTCCTGCCTCTCCTCTCTTCCAGCTTTGTTTCCCTACAATCAGTATGAAGAAGGGTCCCAAACCAACACGTCACCTATCCATGTTCTCCACAGATGCTGCCTGACCCGCTGAGTTACTCCAGCACTCTGTGAAACGTCACCTATCCATGTTCTCCACAGATGCTGCCTGACCCGCTGAGTTATGGTGCAGCAACATCTATGGAGCGAAGGAAATAGGCAACGTTTCGGGCCGAAATCCTTCTGGAAATAGGCAACGTTTCGGGCCAAAACCCGGAAGGGGTTCGGCCCGAAACGTTGCCTATTTCCTTAGCTCCATAGATGCTGCCTGACCCGCTGAGTTACTCCAGCACTCTGTGAAACGTCACCTATCCATGTTCTCCACAGATGCTGCCTGACCCACTGAGTTACTCCAGCACTCTGTGAAACGTCACCTATCCATGTTCTCCACAGATGCTGCCTGACCCGCTGAGTTACTCCAGCACTCTGTGAAACGTCACCTATCCATGTTCTCCACAGATGCTGCCTGACCCGCTGAGTTACTCCAGCACTCTGTGTCCGTTTGTGCAAGCCAGCATCTGCAGTTCCTTGTTTCTACATTCTAAAACATGTGTGGCCTCGGTTCACAATGATCGCAAACAGAAATGCACGACCATCAGAAGGAAGACAGAAATACTCCTTTCAAGGCAAAGCAAACTGAGGAAAAACTTAAAAATGGTTAATCTGAAATATAAAGAGCAATTGCCTGAAACTCTCAGCGCCTGTGGTCAGAAACAAACAGCATTTCAATGTTGGGTGCCCTTTACCAGAGCTGGGAATGTGAGAAAACAAGTTTGCTTTAATTTGGTGAGAGAGGAGGGAGGAGGGAGGGTGGAGGGAGGAGGGAGGGAGGGTGGAGGGAGGGAGGAGGGAGGGTGGAGGGAGGGAGGGGGGATGGTGGAGGGAGGGTGGCAGAAACAAAGAGGTTAGGGTGAGGTCAGGTTTTCCGCAGTTTATACCCATTACGTGATTTGAGATATATTTAAACTCTGACCAAAAATGTTAATATGGAAACAGACAAAATAGGAGCAGGCGGAGGCCATTCAGCCCTTCGATACAGCACCACCATTCATTGTGATCATGGCTGATCGTCCCCAATCAATAACCCGTGCCTGCCTTCTCCCCATATCCCTTGATTCCACTAGCCCCTAGAGTACCTAACTCCCTCTTAAATCCATCCAGTGATTTGGCCTCCACTGCCCTCTGTGGCCGAGAATTCCACAAATTCACAACTCTCTGGGTGAAAAAGTATTTTCTCACCCTAGTCTTAAATGACCTCCCCTTTATTCTGAGACTGTGGCCCCTGGTTCAGGACTTGCCCAACATTGGGAACATTTTTCCTGCATCTAGCTTCCTTTTATAATTTTAAATGTCTCTATAAGACCCTCCTCCCTTCCCCTCATCCTTCTAAACTCCAGTGAATACAAGCCTAGTCTTTTCAATCTTTCCTCATATGACAATGCCACCATCCCAGGGATCAATCTCGTGAACCTACGCTGCACTGCCTCAATCACAAGGATGTCCTTCCTCAAATTAGGAGACCAAAACTGTACACAATGAGGGCAGAGCTGTAGACGTTGTATACATAGATTGCCGCAAGGCATTTGGCAAAGTTCCAAGAGTCAAGATAGTTTTATTGTCATGTGTTCCAGACAGGACAATTAAATTCTTGCTTGCTGCAGCACAACACAATATGTAAACATAATACACAACGGCAGATAAAGGTTCAATGTGTCTATTGACCATAGACCATATGTACACAATAAATAAACAGATGAAGTGCAATAGTATTAAGAGACTATTATAAACATGGTAGGCTGCTCTGGAAGGTTAGATTGCACGGGATCCAAGGAGATTTAGCTGAATAAATATAAATTGGCTTCATGGAAGAATGCAGAGGTGGATGGATGGAGACTAGGGGTCTGTGTCATGGTGTTTCTCAGGGTTCAGTGCTGGGCCCATTGCTGTTTGTCAGCTACATCCATGATTTGGATGAATAAGCACTGGTCTCCTAATTTGAGGAAGGACATCCTAGCTATTGTGGCAGTGCAGCATAGGTTCACGAGGTTAATCCCCGGGATGGCAGGACTGTCATATGAGGAAAGATTGGAAAGACTGGGCTTGTATTCACTGGAATTTAGAAGGATGAGAGGGCATCTTATAGAAACATATAAAATTATAAAAGGACTGGACAAGCTAGATGCAGGAAAAATGTTCCCAATGTTGGGCGAGTCCAGAACCAGGGGCCACAGTCTAAGATTAAAGGGGAGGCCATTTAAAACTGAGATGAGAAAAACCTTTTTCACCCAGAGAGTTGTGAATTTGTGGAATTCCCTGCCACACAAGGCAGTGGAGGCCAAGTCACTGGATGGATTTAAGAGAGAGTTAGATAGAGCTCTCGGGGCTAGTGGAATCAAGGGATATGGGGAGAAGGCAGGCACGGGTTACTGATTGTGGATGATCAGCCATGACCACAATGAATGGCGGTGCTGGCTCGAAGGGCCAAATGACCTCCTCCTGCACCTATTGTCTATGTTACATGTTTCTATGTATGATTAGCAAGTTTGCAGATGACGCTAAAGTGGGTGGTGTAACTCAACAGGTCAGGCAGCATCTCTGGAGAAAAAGAATAGGTGACGTTTCAGGTCAGAACTCTTCTTCAGACGGAAAGTCGAGGTGGGGGGAGGGGGTGTGGCAGGAAATAAACTGGAGGCGAGAAAAACCCAGAAGGAATCGGGGCCGAGACGTCACCTGTTCTTTTTCTCCAGAGATGCTGCCTGACCCGCTGAGTTACTCCAGCTTTTTGTGTCTGTCTAAAGTGGGTGGTATTGTAAAAATTGCAGCAGGATCTCGGTTGGTTGGGAATGGTTGAAGGAATTTAATACTGGGAAGAGTTACGTGTTGCATTTTGGAAAGTCTAAAAAGAGCAGGATTTAAAGTTCTAAACAGTGAATGGTAGATAGACACAAGATGCTGGAGAAACTCAGCGGGACAGGCAGCATCTCTGGAGAGAAGGGATGGGTGATGTTTCTGGTCGAGACCCTTCTTTAGTGCAGGTATATAGTTCCTTGGAGGTGGCGTTACAGGTAGGTAGGGCGGTCAAAACGGCTTTGGCACATTGGCCTTCATCAGTAAGTGTATTGAGTATAGACGTTGGGAGGTCATGTTGCAGTTATAGAAGATGTTGGTGAGACCAATGTGGCCACATTTAGACTGTTGTGTTCAGTTTTGGTCACCATGTGCTAGGAAAGATGTTGTCAAGCTTGAAAGGGCGTGGAGATTTACGAGGATGTTGCCAGGACTCGATGGCCTGAACTACAGGGAGAGGTTGAGCAGGCTGGGACTCTATTCCTTGGAGCGCAGGAGGATGAGAGGTGATCTTATAGAGGTGTATAAAATCATGAGAGGAGTAGATCGGGTAGATGCACAGAGTCTCTTGCCCAGAGTAGGGGAATCGAGAACCAGAGGACATAGGTTTAAGGTGATGGGGGGAAAGATTTAGTTGGATATACTGAGGGGAAACTTTTTTACACAAAGGCAGGTGGGTACAGGAGCCTGAAGACTGCAACAACCAGGTTCAGGAATAGCTACTTCCCCACAGCCATCAGGCTATTAAACCTGGCTCGGACAAAACTCTGATTATTAATAACCCATTATCTGTTATTTGTCTTTATCAGTTTATTTATTCATGTGTGTGTGTATATTTATATCATGGTATATGGACACACTGATCTGTTTTGTAGTCAATGCCTACTATGTTCTGTGTGCTGAAGCAAAGCAAGAATTTCATTGTCCTATACAGGGACACATGACAATAAACTCACTTGAACTTGGGTGGCTAGAACGAGCTGCCAGAGGAAGTAGTTGAGGCAGGGACTATCCCAACAATTAAGAAACATTTAGACAAGTACATAGATAGGACAGGTTAAGAGGGATATGGGCCAAACTCAGGCAGGTGGGTCTTGTGCAAATGGGGCAAGTTCCTGTTTCTGTTTGTGACTCAGAATTCCCAATATAATGATATGGACCATTTATTGAAATATTGACACGTTTTGATCCTTGCTGTTAGAATTTGTATCACTCTTTAATTCTGGGACACAATAGCCCACAGATGCTGGTGTGGAAGTCAGCGGGTCAGGAGGCATCTGGGGAAGGGATCGACTGATGGCGATTGGGGTCAGGTCCCTTCATGAAGGGTCTTGAGTCAAAATGTTGCCTATCCATTCTCTCCCCAGATGCTGCCCAACCCGCTGAGTTCCACCAACACTTTGCGATTTACCCTGTAATTTGTATTTGAGTAAGGAATTTGTGCAGCTGCCAGCTCAGTGCCTCCACATTCCTTTGTTTAAATTTGATTAAAATCCCATCGGAAATCACCTACTCTCTTTTGGGGCATTTATTTAGTTCAACTTCCGAAATAATATCTCAGGTGGCAGAATCATTGAGCCATGCAGCACAAAAACAGGCCCTTCGGCCCATCGGGTCCCTGCTGGCCACCAAGCACTGATTTGCACCAAACCTGCTACTAATCCCATTTCATTCTCCCCAGGAACTCCCTCTGGATTCTACCCCGCTGTGAGTCGACTAGGGACAGTTTATGAACAGCCTGTTCATCCTGATGACTGCAACGGTGGGAATTGTGTCCCAGTGCAGCTCCCTACAGACTGCGATGGGGAATTGCGACAAACCACAGCTGGACAACATCAGGATCGTCGGCAAGAATCCTCACCCAGAGAGTTGTGAATCTGTGGAATTCTCTGCCACAGTGGAGGCCGATTCACTGGATTCTTTCAAGAGAGAGTTAGATAGAGCTCTTATAGATAGTGGAGTCAAGGGGATATGGGGAGAAGGCAGGAATGGGGTACTGATTGGGGATGATCAGCCATGATCACAATGAAACGTCACCTATTTCCTTCGCTCCATAGATGCTGCCTCACCCGCTGAGTTTCTCCAGCATTTTTGTCTGTCATAGAAACATAGAAACATAGAAAATAGGTGCAGGAGTAGGCCATTCGGCCCTTCGAGCCTGCACCGCCATTCAATATGATCATCCAACTCGGTATCCTGTACCTGCCTTCTCTCCATACCCCCTGATCCCTTTAGCCACAAGGGCCACATCTAACTCCCTCTTAAATATAGCCAATGAACTGTGGCCTCAACTACCTTCTGTGGCAGAGAATTCCACAGATTCACCACTCTCTGTGTGAACAATGATTTTCTCATCTCGGCCCTAAAAGACTTCCCCCTTATCCTTAAACTGTGTGACCCCTAGTTCTAGACTTCCCCAACATCGGGAACAATCTTCCTGCATCTAGCCTGTCCAACCCCTTAAGAATATTGTAAGTTTCTATGAGATCCCCCCTCAATCTTCTAAATTCCAGCGAGTACTGTCGACCTTCGATTCACCAATTCATCACAAGGGGGATGAAGCCAGAAAAAAAGTTACTTTAGAGAATGTAGTTTCAACTTCTGACAGTGAACGAAATGTACAAATGTTTATTGTTCTGGTTGGCATGCAAACCTCTCCAGCCCTGAGCAACAGCAGAGTTTCATTGCGCAAAGCAGACGTCTGAGTATCGGTAGAAAACCAGGACACGTTGACAAGAGTGACAAGGATTTCTACTGATCTTTGATGCTGAGTCACTCTACCTTGCCAGAGGCATCTTCTGTCTGTGATGTCAAACCAAGGAGAGACTTATTTATAATCCGGTCCACACGTTCCATGTACTTTTACATTGCACACGAGTCTCTAGATAATCCGTGTACTTTAGTACACTTGAAGTGTGGATAGATGCCAGTCGGCACTAAATACCCACACACATAAATGACCCGATAATGCAGGTTGGAACATGTACTTATTCATGGTTCACTACATTGAAGGAGACAGTCTACCCCTCGTTATAAAATTAAAATGTTTGTTCTAATCTTGCTCCTATCACTTATGATCCATGCTTTATGCCTCTAGTGTTTATCCCTTGTTCAACGTTACAAACAGTGAATGTTGCCAGTTGCCACTGCGTTACAACTCTGACCACAGAAGGTCTTCAGTTTTCTCTCGTGGTTTCTCAGACCTGCAGCTCTCTGCTGAACTTCCCGACATACCCGGCATTCCCACCTTCACAGTGGCCGTGAAGGATTCTGCAGAAATATAAATACATTCTCCTTTCAGTCCTGTTTGTATGCGTCAATCCATGAAGCGTTCTGTGTCTATTCTGAGTCCATGATTAAGATAGGTCCAAGGAAGGAAACGTCACCTATCCATGTTCTCCACAGATGCTGCCTGACCCACTGAGTTACTCCAGCACTCTGTGAAACGTCACCTATCCATGTTCTCCACAGATGCTGCCTGACCCGCTGAGTTATGGTGCAGCAGCATCTATGGAGCTAAGGAAATAGGCAACGTTTCGGGCCAAAACCCTTCTGGAAATAGGCAACGTTTCGGGCCGAAACCCGGAAGGGGTTCGGCCCGAAACGTTGCCTATTTCCTTAGCTCCATAGATGCTGCTGCACCCGCTGAGTTTCTCAGCACTCTGTGAAACGTCACCTATCCATGTTCTCCACAGATGCTGCCTGACCCGCTGAGTTACTCCAGCACTCTGTGAAACGTCACCTATCCATGTTCTCCACAGATGCTGCCTGACCCGCTGAGTTACTCCAGCACTCTGTGTCTGTTTGTATAAGTTAGGTGTTCATTACCTGAGGAGAATCTGTAGATCCCTACGGCACAGAGACAGGCCCTTCGGCCCATAATATCTCTGCATACTATTTAGTCTGCATATCTGCCCTCTCTATTCTCCGAAGATTGACACAAAAAGCTGGAGTAACTCAGCGGGTCAGACAGTATCTCTGGAGAGAAGGAATGGTGACGTTTCGAGCCAAGTCTCTTCTCCTTCTCTGTCTATTATCCCCTGTACATGCGTCTGACTAAATGCCTCTTGAATGGTACTTCCCAGCCTAGTGTAGTATGATGAAGCTGCAAGATAATCCGGAGGAGGATGGAACTCTGGCCCTCGTATCCTGAGCACTCAGGGTTTGTTAAGGGGAGTGGTGGTGTGGGTGAATGTTTGTGCAAAGCCCTGATGTATTCAAGCGAGAGTTAGATTTAAAGGAATCAAGGGATATGGGGTGAAGGCAGGAATGGGGTACTGATTGTGGATGATCAGCCGTGATCATATTGAATGTTGGTGCTGGCTCGAAGGGCCGAATGGCCTCCTCCTGCAGCTATTTTCTATGTTTCTGTGTTTCTGTGTCTAAATAACAAGTGGAGAACTCTCAGCGCTGTCTCCGTTCCTGGGGGAGGATCTGTTAACCTTGCAGGGAATGCAGGCTGGAATTTCATGCGTGATATTTGTAGTCTATTAAATTGTGACAAAGGTTACACAAACTGCTCTTGTTGTTCGGGGAAGTTAGATTGAAGGCTGATTTTTCAAGATATTGGGGGTCACAGAGTGACAGAGCACAGAAACAGGCCCTTCAGCCCATCGAGTCCATGCTGACTATCAAGTTCAAGTGTTCAAGTGAGTTTATTGTCATGTGTCCCTGATAGGAAAATGAAATTCTTGCTTTGCTTCAGCACAACAGAACATAGTAGACATCAAGCACTAATCTACACTAGTCCCATTTTTTACTCCACTTGAATTCTCATTAAACATATAAAATTCTTAAGGGATTGGACAGGCTAGATGCAGGAAAAATGTTCCCCATGTTGGGGGAGTCCAGAACCAGGGGCCACAGTTTAAGGATAAAGGGGTCGGCCATTTAGAAACATAGAAACATAGAAATTAGGTGCAGGAGTAGGCCATTCGGCCCTTCGAGCCTGCACCGCCTTTAGGATTGAGATGAGGAAAAACTTTTTCACCCAGAGAGTTGTGAATCTGTGGAATTCTCTGCCACAGAAGGCAGTGGAGGCCAATTCACTGGATGTTTTCAAGAAAGAGTTAGATTTAGTTCTTGGGGCTAACGGAATCAAGGGATATGGGGGAGAAAGCAGGAACGGGGTACTGATGGTGGATGATCAGACATGATCATATTGAATGGCGGTGCTGGCTCGAAGGGCCGAATGGCCTCTACTCCTGCAACTATTGTCCTCTAACCTGACTGTGAGGGTTCACATTCTCCATGCCAAACAGGGGACTGTTTCAGGTCTTAAGGAGTTGGGATCACAGATCAACCTTGATTGTATTGAATGCTAGCACAGACTCAAGGGGCTGAACGGCCTAATTCCAAATTGCGATTTGACTGGGAAATCGCCGAATTTGAATTCTGTTTCAGCGGGCCTAGTCTGAATTGGCTGTCCAAGGGTTACTGATTATATAATGTTTTAAGATTTGCATTAGTGCCTGAAGCCATGCAGCTGAACAAGTTACAAACAAACAGGGAAGAATGGTTACTGAGTGAGCGGCAGGAGAAATTAACGAAGAAAGATCAGACCACACCCTATCAGACAGTAATGTTGATGGAACTAGTGACGGCATCCTTGTTAAAACTTTTCTTGGCGAAGTTTATTTCCATCAGAACTTGCTCCACCTTGAAACACAACGTGAACCTGTTGGACAGGTTCCCCCCCCCCCCCCCCCCCCCCCCCCCCCCCTCCCCGCATCAGTCTTTCTCAACTCCTTTTCGAGCCAAGAAGTCATTTTAACAGAAGTCCGGGGAGAACGGCCAGACTGTGGATCGAGGGCCTCAGAACTTCAACCAGGTAAGCTGCGCTCACCTTTAATACAACTCTGCATTGCTAATGCTGCTCTGATTACTAAATGTAGCTGAGGTCAGCGTTTTGTCCTCAGCCCTGTGTTTGGGACGTTAAGGGTGTGGTGTGCTAGATCACACCGTGTTGCTAAACTGTACATTCACAGGCTTTCTGGATTCTGCAGCGTAAATCAATAGGAATATTACATTTGTTATTCTATCCTCATATGCAGTCCATTCGGCCCAAACTCTCCCTGCTGGCATTTACCCTTCACTCAAGCCTCCGACTGCGGGAAGAATTTAAACAAAAGGGGGGGTGATGCAGGGTTTTGGGTGCTGGGCGCGGTTGGTGGGATGTAGGGTCTTGTCTAAGGTCACTCCAATCTATCGTTGAGAAAGACCTCTCTGGCCTTCTTGCCCGCAAACACTCTTCATCTCAGCCCCTCCGTGAGGGACCAAGACCCAGAGACTCACTGACTGCCATTTAAATGAAGAATGTGTAGGAAAGGACTGCAGATGCTGGTTCATTTTGAAGATAGACACGAAATGTTCAGCGGGACAGGCAGCATCACTGGAGAGAAGGAATGGGCGACGTCTGATGAGAAGAAGGGCCTCGACCCCAAACATCACCCATTCCTTCTCTCCATTTAAATGAAGAAGCTGTTTCTGAAACGCCTGGCAACTTTGGGAAAACCCCTTGCCTGCCACCTACACTAGTCCCACCTGCCCACGCTTGGCCCATGCCCCTCCAAACCTGTCCTATCCATGTCCCTGTCTAACTGCTTCTTAAACATTGGGATAGTCCCAGCCTCAACTACCTCCTCTGTGTGAGATGTGAGATGAAACCCACGCGGTCACAAGGATAACACGCAAACTCCACACAGACAGCACCCAAGGCCAGGATCAGACTTGTGTCTCTAGTGCGGTGAGGCCCAATGTGCCACCCACAATCTGTTCAATTCTTTAACATGAGCCATTACATATTCACCATCACAAACCTCAATGCAGCCGTGGTCAGCTCGCACCTTGTACCTTCATGGCTTTGTTTATTTTAGTTTGGTTTAGAGATACAGCGCGGAAACAGGCCCTTCGGCCCAGCGAGTCCGCACTGACCATCGATCCCCGCACACTAACACTATCCTACACACACCACTTACACCAAGCCAGTTGCCCTAAAAAACCTGCACATCTTTGGACAGTGGGAGGAAACCGGAGCGCCCGGAGAAAACCCACGCGGTCACGGGGAGAAAACGTGCAAACTCCGTACAGCCAGCACCCATAGTCGGGATCGAACCCGGGTCTCCGGCGCTGTAAGGCAGCAACTCTCTCGCCGTGCCACCCTGCTACCTTTGTTTGTTTCAATTGTTACAAAAGATTAAAACTAAGAGAGCAGATTTGAAAGGGGAAATCGGCAGATCACATTACACAGAGGAAACAAATGAGAGGAAGGAGCAAGCGAGATAAGGAGGCACGGTCTGTTTGTCCATAAACCAAGTGTGGTTGAAGCAAGATCTGATACAGGTTTTACATAACAACCCTTCATCAGGGTGGAACATTGTTACAGTGAATAGGGCTGCTGCCTCATAAGGCGTAGAGGTATGTAGGTTCATTGGCTTGTAAAAATTGTCCCTAGTATGTGTAGGATAGCGGGGACCGCTGGTCGGCGCGGACCCGATGGGCCGAAGGGCCTGTTTCCGCGCTGCATCCCTAAACTAAAATAAACTAAACTCCGCTGGCCAGTCCAGTCCTGACCTCGGGTGCTGTCTGTGTGGAGCTTGCATGTTCTCCCTGTGACCACCTCAGGTGCTCCAGTTCCCTCCCACATTCCAAGGGGGTGCATGACGTGGGGTGATGGGGTTAAAATAGGATTTTATTTCAATGCTGTACAGCTCTAGTTTTCAATTCTATTATTCTAGCAACATATCACAGTGTTAGTTTGTGGTCCTGTTAACCTGAGCCCCAGCCTTTAGTAACTCAGCGGGACAGGCAGCATCTCTGGAGAAAAGGCAAAGGTGATGTTTTGGGTTGAGACCCCTCAGTCTCGACCCAAACCGTCACCATTCCTTCTCTCCAGAGATGCTGCCTGTCCCGCTGAGTTAATCCAGCACTTTGTATCTTTCTTCGGTTCTAACCAGCATCTGCAGTTCCTCCTTACATATCCCGTGATGTATTTGTGCTCAAAGATCCCTTTGTGCCTCTATCTCGATTATACCCTCTGGTTAACATGACCTGCCTATTTTACATTCCAAATATGCTCCTTATTTTTTAATTGTGTGACAACCTGTTCAGCATAACCTTTGTGGAAATAATGTGAAAGCTGGTGTCGGAAACTCTAATGAAGGTTTTGACAGTAAATAAATAATAGCCCGTATTTAAGGAGTTGATTGTATGGTTAGTAACAAATATTTATCCCTTTCAGGCACACATACACAAGAACTTGTTCAATTTCCATTATTTACCTAAATCAGATTTTTTTTCAACGATGCTTTTGATTTTAGTTCCTTGTTTACTGCGGTTGACTTCTCTACCTCTTCCTTATTTCCCATTGGAATTTCTCCTGTGATAGACACAAAGTGCTGGAGTAACTCGGCATCTCTGGAGAGAAGGAATGGGTGACGTTTCGGTTCAGTCTGAAGAAGGGTCTCGACCCCAAAATGTCACCCATTCCTTCTCTCCGGAGATGCTGGACTCTGAATTTCTCCCAGTCCTCTGGTAGGCTGCTTTTTCTGGCTAATTTGTACGCTTCATCTTTTGTTTTGATACTATCCCTGATTTCCCTTGTTATCCACGGATGCACTACCTTCCCTGATTTATTCTTTTGCCAAACTGGGATGAACAATTGTTGTAGTTCATCCATGCGGTCTTTAAATGCCTTCCATTGCATATCCACCGTCAACCCTTTAAGAATTAATTGCCAGTCTATCTTGGCCAATTCACATCTCATACCCCCAAAGTTACCTTTCTTTGAGTTCAGGACCCTTGTTTCTGAATTAACAATGTCACTCTCCATCCTAATGAAGAACTCAACCATATTATGGTCACTCTTGCCCAAGGGGCCACGCACCACAAGACTGCTAACTAACCCTTCCTCATTACTCAATACCCATATCTGTTGGTGGATTACAAAATTCTAAATTGTTCAAAGCATGAAGAATGTCTCTCTCATTTCCTCTTGCGTCATTGTTGCCGAATTTTAGAATTTATTTCTCTGAGCTCTGGGTGGGTGTGTATCTCCGCGGACAGAGAGGTTAAGGGTCGAACTAACGTACATCAGGATGAACAAGGACAAGTATTAGGATGGCCACGGTGGCACAGCGGTAGAGTTGCTGCCTTACAATGCTCACAGCACCGGAGACCCGGGTTCCATCCCGACTACGGGTGCTGTCTGTACGGAGTTTGCACGTTTGTAAATAGGCATGCAGGTGCAGCAGGCAGTGAAGAAAGCGAATGGTATGTTAGCATTCATAGCAAAAGGATTTGAATATAGGAGCAGGGAGGTTCTACTGCAGTTGTACAGGGTCTTGGTGAGACCACACCTGGAGTATTGCGTACAGTTTTGGTCTCCTAATCTGACGAAAGACATTCTTGCCATAGAGGGAGTACAGAGAAGGTTCACCAGACTGATTCCTGGGATGTCAGGACTTTCATATGAAGAAAGACTGGATAGACTCGGCTTGTACTCGCTAGAATTTAGAAGATTGAGGGGGGATCTTATAGAAACTTACAAAATTCTTAAGGGGTTGGACAGGCTAGATGCAGGAAGATTGTTCCCGATGTTGGGGAAGTCCAGAACAAGGGGTCACAGTTTAAGGATAAAGGGGAAATCTTTTAGGACCGAGATGAGGGAAACTTTTTTCACACAGAGTGTTGAATCTGTGGAATTCTCTGCCACAGAAGGTAGTTGAGGCCACAGTTCATTGACTATATTTAAGAGGGAGTTAGATGTGGCCCTTGTGGCTAAAGGGATCAGGGGGTATGGAGAGAAGGCAGGTACAGGATACTGAGTTGGATGATCAGACATGATCATATTGAATGGCGGTGCAGGCTCGAAGGGCCGAATGGCCTACTCCTGCACCTATTGTCTATGTTTCTATGTTTCTATGTTCTCCCCGTGACAACGTGGGTTTTCTCCGAGATCTTCGGTTTCCTCCCACACTCCAGAGACGTGCAGGTTTGTAGGTTAATTGACTTGGTGTAAGTGTAAATTGTCCCCAGTGTGTGTAGGATAGTGTTAATGTGCGGGGATTACTGGTCAGCATGGACTCGATGGGCCGAAGGGCCTGTTTCCGCGCTGTATCACTATTTTAAAATAAAATTGGCAAGATCACTAAGAGATGTTGCTGCTACTGGTTCCGATTTAAAAACCTTACATGATAGGGATGAATAATGGGAGCTTGGGATAAGTGACACCAACAGGTCCTTGTCGAATTACTTTGTCATGAGTCTGCTCTCACAGTGATCCAGGTCATTGACTGGGGTTTGCTCAGTGAAGGACTGAGATGAGGAAAAACTTCTTCACCCAGAGAGTTGTGAATCTGTGGAATTCTCTGCCACAGACGGCGGTGGAGGCCGATTCACTGGATGTTTTCAAGAGAGAGTTAGATTTAGCTCTTCGGGCTAACGGAATCAAGGGATATGGGGGAGAAAGCAGGAACGGGGTACTGATTGTGGATGATCAGCCATGATCGTATTGAATGGCGGTGCTGGCTCGAAGGGCCGAATGGCCTACTCCTGCACCTATTGTCTATGTTTCTGTGGTAAGATCAGGACTCACAACAAAATGAGGAACGTCTTGTGAAGAATTTTCTCATCAGATTGGAAGAAGAGTCTTGTTTGTCCATGTCCTCCTCGAGATGCTGCCTGACCTGCTGAGTTCCTCCAGCACTTTGTGTCTTTTCTCTCTGGTGAGGTTGGGGGCGTGGACGAATATTTGGCACTTTCTCATTATGTGGTTGGGATGAGCGAGGGATTGATGTGAATTTGGTTCCATGGCAGGTCCGAGCTGAAAGGGAAGAGTAACCCATGGAGCTGCGCATAGGAAGAATGGATTTCCTCCTTGTCCTGGCTGGGATTGTCCTCATCACTCACCCCATTGAGGCTCAGAATTGTACAGCAGAAGGCCTTCAGTTCCAGGATCTGCCCCAGCATAACTTCAGCAGGCTGGATGGTGATGCTGGTTCACTCGAGCCCTTGTACAACATGGTCAACCTGTACCTGGATGCTGTGCAGCCCAATGACTTCCCAACAGGTGAGACTTGACCCGCTCCGAAATTCATTTAGCCTGCGTTGAGGAAAGTGTAGGAAGGAACTGCAATGACAATAATGCTGGAGGAACTCAATGCGTGAGGCAGCATCTATGGAGAGAAGAAATAGGTGACGTTTCGGTTCCTGAATGGTATGGTATGTTAGCATTCATAGCAAAAGGATTTGAGTAGAGGAGCAGGGAGGTTCTACTGCAGTTGTACAGGGTCTTGGTGAGACCACACCTGGAGTATTGCGTACAGTTTTGGTCTCCTAATCTGAGGTAAGACATTCTTGCCATAGAGGGAGTACAGAGAAGGTTCACCAGACTGATTCCTGGGATGTCAGGACTTTCATATGAAGAAAGACTGGATAGACTCGGCTTGTACTCGCTAGAATTTAGAAGATTGAGGGGGGATCTTATAGAAACTTACAAAATTCTTAAGGGGTTGGACAGGCTAGATGCAGGAAGATTGTTCCCGATGTTGGGGAAGTCCAGAACAAGGGGTCACAGTTTAAGGATAAGGGGGAAATCCTTTAGGACCGAGATGAGGAAAACATTTTTCACACAGAGAGTGGTGAATCTGTGGAATTCTCTGCCACAGAAGGTAGTTGAGGCCAGTTCATTGGCTATATTTAAGAGGGAGTTAGATGTGGCCCTTGTGGCTAAAGGGATCAGGGGGTATGAAGAGAAGGCAGGTACAGGATACTGAGTTGGATGATGAGCCATGATCATATTGAATGGCGGTGCAGGCTCGAAGGGCTGAATGGCCTACTCCTGCACCTATTTTCTATGTTTCTATGTCTATGTTTCTATGCTGCCTCACCCGCTGAGTTCCTCCAGCATTTTGTCTACCTACGATTTTTCCAGCATCTGCAGTTCATTCTTAAACAAAACAACGAAGGAACTGCAGAAGGTACACAAAAATGCTGGAGAAACTCAGCGGGTGCAGCAGCATCTATGGAGCGAAGGAAATAGGCGACGTTTCGGGCCGAAACCCTTCTTCAGACTGCAGATGCTGGTTGCGAAATATGTTTGGGCAGGTGGTATGAACATTGATTTCTCTAACTTCAGGTAGCCGCGGCATTCCCTCTCTCTCCACCCCTCCCCCACCCAAGTTGCACCAGCTTCTCGTTCTCACCCAGCAAACAGCTACCAATGGCCTGTTCCTTATCTCATCGTTACATTTTTGCATATCTTTTATTCATTGTTCTTTATCTCTCCACATCACCATCTATATCCCTCGTTCCCCTTATCCCGAACCAGTGTGAAGAAGGGTGTGGACCGGAAACTCCAGGTGGTTTAATGACAGCTGGGCTGATGAAGCAACTTGTCTGTTCATGCCACTGAGTTCTTGTGTTCTGATTCACCAACACCTTCAACTTGACTGTTTGGTTCTTAGTTTAGTATTTGTTACCCAATCACACATCTATTGTGTAAGAAGGAACTGCAGATGCTGGTTTAAACCGAAGATCGAAACATAGAAAATAGGTGCAGGAGTAGGCCATTCGGCCCTTCGAGCCTGCACCGCCATTCAATATGATCATGGCTGATTATCCAACTCCATACCCCCTGATCCCTTTAGCCACAAGGGCCACATCTAACTCCCTCTTAAATATAGCCAATGAACTGTGTGGCCTCAACTACCTTCTGTGGCAGAGAATTCCACAGATTCACCACTCTCCGTGTGAAAAATGTTTTCCTCATCTCGGTCCTAAATGATTTCCCCCTTATCCTTAAACTGTGACCCCTTCTTCTGGATAGATGCAAAAAGCAGGTAAACTCAGCGGGACAGGCAGCATCTCTGGAGAGAAGGAGTGGGTGACGTTTCGGGTCGAGACCCTTCTTCTATATCACTTATATCACTATATCACTTGGGCAAGACACTTCACCCACCTTTGCCTGTGTGTGAATGTGTGTGAGTGATTGGTGGTGGTCGGAGGGGCCGTAGGCGCAGATTGGCAGCCACGCTTCCGTCAGTCTGCCCCAGGGCAGCTGTGGCTACAGAAGTAGCTTACCACCACCGAATGTGACTGAGGAGTGAATGAATAATGCGATGTAAAGCGCCTTGAGTATTAGAAAGGCGCTATATAAATCCCATCCATTATTATTATTATTACCCGTTGATATAGACGATATATAGACATTAGCAAGAGTCGAGAGTGTTTTGTTGCCATATGTCCTGGATGGGACAATGAGATTCTTACTGGCTGCATCACAACAGAATATGTGAATATGTAAACATTGAATATAATGGGGGAAGAGAAAAAAAAGAATAACAAATATAGTCCAGTAATAATATAGTGATATAGGCAGAGAACAGGAGCCTTGTTCCTCCTGCAATTCATTTATTTTTACATGCCTACCTGTCACCTAACAACCCCTGGTATTCTGCAGTTCCATCAAAACATAAAACAGCTCAGTATAAAAACAAGCGAGCAGGCACGCTCTCAACAACTTGTTTAATTAATCCACAATCATCTCTTTCATACGAGAGGTGATGATGATACTATAATTGTCTTTGTTTTGGCACACAGACAGACAAATGATTCACCACACACAGTTACACAAAGTCCTCACCCCTTCATCCTGCCCTGCACCGAGCCCCCCTTCTTTCTCAGTGCCCCCCCCCCCCTCTCCCCCACGCAGGGTACCCCCTTGTTCACTGGTCAACACCTGACACAGCACTTTAGTTTAGTTTAGTTCAGAGATCCAGCGTGGATTCAGGCCCTTCGGCCCACCGAGTCCGCACCGACCAGCGATCACCAAAACACTGGTTCTATCCCACTCGCCACGGACAACGTACAGAAGCCATTTCAACTACAAACCAGTACATCTTTGGAATGTGGGAGGAAACCGGAGCACCTGGAGGAAACCCACGCAGTCACGGGGAGACTCCGTAAGACTCCGTACAGACAGCATCCCCTAGTCAGGATCGAACCCGGGTCGCTGGCACTGTGAGGCAACAGCTCTACCCGCTGCACCACCGTGCCTGCGACAGGTGGCCTCTCATTTTGCTATTGGGAGCGTTGAGTCCATCAGAGCCATTTAACAGTTTCTACACATCCATCCAAACTTCTCCTGCCCAGTCTGAGGAAGTGTCCCGACCCTAAACGTCACCTGTCCATTCCCTCCACAGATGCTGCCTGACCCACTGGGTTCCTCTAGGACTTTGCATTTTGCTTCAGAATCTGTTCAGCGACTGTTGAAGTTGAAACATGTCACCTTTACCTTATTTTGTTTTTGTTTCCAGATATTATTCAGAACGCATTGAACAATCCCAACTACATCAATGAGAATGTCCAGGAGGTGAGAATTCTGCACCTTCTGTACGGGACTGTACAGCGGGTAGTGCCGCTTCCTCACCACACTAGAGGGCCAGGTTCAATCCTGACCTCCAGTGCTGTCTGTGTGGAGTTTGCACGTTCTCCCCCTGTGACTGGGTAGAAACACTTTTTCTCACAGAGGGTGGTGAGTCTGTGGAATTCTCTGCCTCAGAGGGCGGTGGAGGCCGGTTCTCTGGATGCTTTCAAGAGAGAGCTAGATAGGGCTCTTAAAGATAGCGGAGTCAGGGGATATGGGGAGAAGGCAGGAACGGGGTACTGATTGGGGATGATCAGCCATGATCACATTGAATGGCGGTGCTGGCTCGAAGGGCCGAATGGCCTACTCCTGTGTCTATTGTCTATTGTCTATTGTCTGTGTGGGATTCCTCCGGGTAATCCGGTTTCCTCCCACATCCCAAAGACGTGTGGGTTTGTTAGTTAATCGGCCCCTCTGTAAATTGCCCCCTAGTTTGTAGGGAGTGGATGAGAAAGTGGGATAAGAGAGAACTAGCGGAGAGGGGTGATGGTGGGATAAGAGAGAGGGGTGATGGCTGGCAGGCGTGGACTCTGTGGGCTGAAGGGCCTGTTTCTGTGCTGTGTGTGTGACCTATCTAATCGCTGCAGGTTGTGCGCTATCAGGCGGGGTACCTGGTCAGCTTCATCATCGGTGTGCTGTTCTTCATCTTCATGCCCCTGGTGGGCTTCATCTTCTGCTGTTGCCGCTGCTGCGGGAAATGTGGAGGGGAGGTGAAGGAGCGGAGAAAGTCAACAGATTGTCACCGTAACACCCTGGCCATCTTCCTGCTCATGACCACCATCATCATACTGTGAGTCCCTCCTGAGCTGGAGGTGGGGTGGGTGGTGGGTGGGTGGTGGGGGAAGGGTCTCTGGCTGGCTAGTGGTTAACGTATGATGAGTGTTGGGCCTGTACTCGCTGGAGTTTAGAGGAATTAAGGGGGGACCACATTGAAACGTACGAAACAGTGAAAGGCCTGGATAGAGTGGATGTGGAGAGGATGTTTCCACTAGTGGGAGAGTCCAGGAACAGAGGGCACAGCCTCAGAATAAAAGGACTTTCCTTTAGGAATGAGATGAGGAGGAATTTCTTTAGTCAGAGGGTGGTGAATCTGTGGAATTAATTGCCACAGACGGCTGTGGAGGCCAAGTCTGGGTATTTTTAAGGCGGAGATAGATAGATAGTAATAATAATAACTCAAGGTTCAGACAAGGGACAACGTTACGTTGCATATTAAAAACATCATCAAGTACATATAAAATATAGATTCTTGATTAGTTCGGGTGTCAGGGGTTATGGGGAGAAGGCAGGACAGTGTGTGTGTGTGACCTCTGTCAGTGTGCACTAAGTGTATTCAGAGAATAGTGAGTGTGTGTGAGTGTGATCAGTGTGTGAGTGTGCGGAGACCTATTTAGAGCAGGGTGTGTGTGTGACTGTGTGTATACAGGGCGGGGGGGGTGTGTATACAGGGGGGGTGTGCATACAGGGAGGGGGGGTGTATACAGGGAGGGGGTGGGGAGCGAGGGGGTGTATACACGGGGGGTGGAGAGAGGGGGGGGCGGGGGGGCATGCTGGCTGTATACAGGGAGTGGGTGAAGAGCGGGGGTGGGGGGGTTGTGGTGCTGGGTGTGAGTGTACAAGGACCACTGTGTTACGGGGTGGTTGATACCTCTTGCTGATTGGTATCCAGGGCTGGAGTTGCCTGTGCGTTTACGGCCAACCAAAGGGTGACGGGGGCCATGGAGCCAAGCCTCGCTGCCTTCAGGGAGATGCTCGCCGATGTCAACGCTTATATCACCAACATCCTTGGGGTAAGGTCCACGAATCAACTCAACCCCCAACACTGGGAATCTGTGCAGACACGGACATGTGTTTTCCCACACTCAGCTGCAGCTCCCATCCAAACAAACGTGATTAGGTCATCAGGACGTTCTCTCAGCAAGGAGATGAGGAGAAATTTCTTTAGTCAGAGGGTGGTGAATCTGTGGAAGAGAGTCCCGGACCAGAGGGCACAGCCTCAGAATTAAAGGACGTTCCTTTAGGAAGCAGATGAGGAGGAATTTCTTTAGTCTGTCTGAAGAAGGGTTTCGGCCCGGAAACGTTGCCTATTTCCTTCGCTCCATAGATGCTGCTGCACCCGCTGAGTTTCTCCAGCACTTTTGTCTACCGAGGAATTTCTTTAGTCAGAGGGTGGTGAATCTGTGGGATTCTTTGCCACAGACGGCTGTGGAGGCCAAGTCAGTGGATATTTTTAAGGCAGAGATAGATAGGTTCTTGATTAGTGCAGGTGTCAGGGGTTATGGGGAGAAGGCAGGAGAATGGGGTTAGGAGGGAGAGATAGATCAGCCATGATTAAATGGCGGAGTAGACTTGATGGGCCGAATGGCCTAATTCTACTCCTATTCCTTATGACCTTAATTGGGTTATCCTGACTACGGGCGCTGTCTGTACGGAGTTTGCACGTTCTCCCCGTGACCTGCGTGGGTTTTCTCCGAGATCTTCGGTTTCTTCCCACACTCCAAAGACGTGCAGGTTTGTAGGTTAATTGGCTTGGTGTAAGTGTAAAATTGTCCCTAGTTTGTGTAGGGTAGAATTAGTGTGCGGGGATCGCTGGTCGGCGTGGACTGGATGGGCCGAAGGGCCTGTTTCTGCGCTGTATCTCCAAACTAAACTAAACTGCCCACGTCCGATAATCAGACAACGAACAACAACCTCTGGTCAATATTTCGTTAACTGGTCATTTTTCTTATAATTTTAGGCCAAGACCAAACTTCTTGCACAGTTTTCAGTGCCAAAAGTCAAAGTGTTCTCAGATCTTGACCGTAAGTATAAGATGATTTAACACCTACACAATCTACTTGTATGTTAGAAGGAGCGGGCACTGGCTTGAACCGAAGATAGACACAAAACGCTGGAGTAACTCAGCGGGACAGGCAGTGTCCATGGAGAGAAGGAATGGGTGACGTTTCGGATCATTGTGTTTAGAAGTTGCTCTTCAAACTAAAATCCATCAGGATAATGTGGGGAAGGTTTTTCCGCAAACTTTTCAGGAACTCTGGAGACTGAAGAAGGGTCTCGACCCGAAACGTCACCCATTCCTTCTCTCCCGAGACGCTGCCTGACCCGCTGAGTTACTCCAGCTTTTTGTGTCTAACTTCTGCTTACCTGTATCCACCTATCACTTGCCGGGCTTTGGCTTGCATCCACCTCTCTTCCAGCTTTCTCCCCGACCCCCCCCCCCCCCCATCCCACCCCCACAATCAACCTGAAGAATCGTCCCAACTCGAAACGTCACCTATCCATGTTCTCCACAGATGCTGCCTGACCAGCTGAGTTACTCCAGCACTCTGTGAAACGTCACCTATCCATGTTCTCCACAGATGCTGCCTGACCAGCTGAGTTACTCCAGCACTCTGTGAAACGTCACCTATCCATGTTCTCCACAGATGCTGCCTGACCCGCTGAGTTACTCCAGCACTCTGTGAAACGTCACCTATCCATGTTCTCCACAGATGCTGCCTGACCCGCTGAGTTACTCCAGCACTCTGTGTCATTCAAGATTCCACTACGCGCAGTTCCTTGTGTCTATTCTCTAATTGATGATGGTAGCTGGGACTATAAACACTCAGCAGGTTGGGCAGCATATGCGCGAAGAGAATTACAGTTAATGCTTCTATATATCCACAGATGCTGCCTGACCCGCTGTGTGATTCAGGCTCTGTGCTACGATATTGAAAGGGAGCTGCGTTCACGCCTCACTTTACCCTTGTCTTTTCCAGGTGTAAGCGGGACCCTTGGTTTCACGGTCATGGATGCCCTGGGGCCGATAGTTAGCCCCGTGCTGGCCATGGTGTCTGCACGGATCGCAGGTAAGGGCTCAACATTCACCTCTCCATCGCGCCACTTCACACCTTCCACGTGTCCACATCTTGCAGCGCCGGGTTCGATCCCGACTACGGGCGCTGTCCGTACGGAGTTTGCACGTTCTCCCCGTGACCTGCGTGGGTTTTCCCCGAGATCTTCCGTTTCCTCCCACACTCCAAAGGCGTACAGGTTCGTAAGTTAATAGGCTTGGTGTGTGTGTAAATTGTCCCTAGTGTGTGTGTAGGATAGTGTTAGTGTGCGGTGATCGCTGGTCAGCACGGACTCGATGGGCTGAAGGGCCTGTTTCCGCGCTGTATCTCTAAACTAAACTAAAGAAGGATAGCACTCAGCTGAAGAAAGTGCAGGGAAGATTTACGAGGATGTTACCTGAACCTGAGGGCCTGAGCTACAGGGAGAGGTTGGGCAGGCTGGGACTCTTCCTTGGAGCTCAGGATGTGGGATGATCTTACAGAGGTATAGAGAGAAGACAAGGATTTATTAGGAGCGTGAGGGGCAACTTTTTGACTGACAGGGTGGTGGGTGGGTGTGTGTGTGGACCAAGCTGCCAGAGAAGGGATTGGGGCAGGAATTATAACAGCATTTAAAAGATATTTGAACCAGTAGATGAATAGGAAATGGAACAAATGGGGGCAAATGTGACCAGCTTCGATGGGACATCTTAGTTTAGAGATACAGTATGGGAACAGGCCCATTTGTCCCACCGAGTCCGCGCTGACCAGCGATCCACGTACACTAACGTTATCCTACACAATAGGGACAATTTACAATTTTATCAAAGCCTATAAACCTGCACGTCCTTGAAATGCGGGAGGAAACCGGAGCACCCGGAGAAAACCCACGCGGGTCACAGGGAGAACGTGCAAACTCCACGCGGACAGGATCAAGCGTGGGTCTCTGACGCAGCGATGCAGCAGTTCTACCCGCTGCGCCACCGTGCCGTCCCCGCGGTCTGACACTATCTCCCGTTAACGCCCGCGTTGTGCCTCTTTCCCTCCAGACGTCGAAACCGTGAAGGCCCACCTGATGAACATCAGTGCTGCCAATGTCTCTCTGGCTCAGGCACAGTCACAGCTGGCAGCTGAGCTGAGCACCGTAAAGGCCGAGATCATCTCCACGCTGATTAACCCAAACTGTGTGGGCTGTGGCTCTGCTGTGGGACAAGCCAATAACCTGCAGGCTGACTTCACCTTCAGCCTGGTATGTATGTCAGGGCCCACCACCACTCTACGCCTCGAGGGGGTCACCTTCCCATGTCTAAACGAAAATACCATTTAAAATAGGGAGGACATAGACAATAACATAAAAAGCACAGATTTATATAAAAATATAAATGGAGAGTGTAAAGGGACAATAAGCAAAAACACTGATGTCTAATACAGAGTTCCATATACTATGTGTTTAAGAAGGAACATTGTAAGATTAGCAATAACTGTATTTGTCTAACACTTTTCATACAATTAAATTCAACCCAAAGTGCTTTTCATCCAAAACGCAGGTCGAAACAAAAATACCATTTAAAATAGGAAGGACATAGACAGTAACATAAAAAGCACAGATTTATATTAAAAATGTAAAATAAAATAGGTGGCATTTCGGGCTGAAACCCTTCTTCAGACTGAAGGAAATAGGCAACGTTTCAGGCCGAAACCCTTCCGGGTTTCGGCCCGAAACGTTGCCTATTTCCTTCGCTCCATAGATGCTGCTGCACCCGCTGAGTTTCTCCAGCATTTTTGTCTACCTTCAATTTTCCAGCATCTGCAGTTATTTCTTAAACAATCCTCTCCTGGAGAGGGGTAAAGGGACAAAAAGCAAAAAAGGGACAAAATGCAAAAACACTGATGTCAAATACAGAGCTCCATATAATAATAATACATTTTATTTATGGGCACCTTTCAAGAGTCTCAAGGACACCTTACAAAAATTTAGCAAGTAGAGGAAAAACATGTAAGCGGAATGAAATAAATAGTAGAGACATGACTAGTACACAAATTAAAGACAGAATTCAATTCAAAATATACTATGTGTTTAAGAAGGAACTGCAGATGCTGGAAAATCGAAGGTAGACAAAAATGCTGGAGAAACTCAGCGGGCGAGGCAGCATCTATGGAGCGAAGGAAATAAGCAACATTTCGGGCTGAAACCCTTCTTCAGACTGAAGGAAATAGGCAACGTTTCGGGCCGAAACCCTTCCGGGTTTCGGCTCGAAACGTCGCCTATTTCCTTCGCTCCATAGATGCTGCTGCACCCGCTGAGTTTCTCCAGCATTTTTGTCTACCTTCTATTGCTTTGTCTGATGCTTCCCTGCTCTGTAAAGAACACACTAACTACACTGCCACAGGAGGTTGGGGCAACGTTTCCACACAGAGGGTATATGGAACCAGCTGCCAGAGGAGGCAGTTGAGGCAACATATAAAACACATTTGGACAGGTACATGGATAGGACAGATTCATAGAAACATTGAAACATAGACAACAGGTGCAGGAGTTGGCCATTCAGCCCCAAGCCAGCACCGCCATTCAATGTGGTCATGGCTGATCATCCCGTTCCTGCATTCTCCCCATGTCCCTTGATTCTGTCAGCCCTAAGCCCTATCTCTAACTCTCGCTTGAATACATCAGAGGGATATGGGCCAAATGGCACCCACATTGGAACATTTTATCACCTTTTAGTTTCGTTTCATTTAGTTTAATTTAGAGATACAGCGCGGAAACAGGCCCTTCGGCCCACCGAGTCCGCATCGACCAGCGATCCCCGCACATCAACATTATCAATAGACAATAGACAATAGGTGCAGGAGTAGGCCATTCGGCCCTTCGAGCCAGCACCGCCATTCAATGTGATCATGGCTGATCATCCCCAATCAGTACCCCGTTCCTGCCTTCTCCCCATATCCCCTGACTCCGCTATCTTTAAGAGCCCTATCTAGCTCTCTCTTCCAGAGCATCCAGAGAACCTGCCTCCACCGCCCTCTGAGGCAGAGAATTCCACAGACTCAACACTCTCTGTGAGAAAAAGTGTTTCCGCGTCTCCGTTCTAAATGGCTTACTCCTTATTCTTAAACTGTGTGTGGCCCCTGGTTCTGGACTCCCCCAACATCGGGAACACGTTTCCTGCCTCTAGCGTGTCCAAGCCCTTAACAATCTTATATGTTTCAATGCACACTAGGGACAATTTACACTTATACCAAGCCAATTTACCTACAAACCTGTACGTCTATGGAGAGTGGGAGGAAACCGAAGATCTTGGAGAAAACCCACGCAGGTCACGGGGAGAACGTACAGACAGCATAGTGTAAATGGACGGGGATCGCTGGTCGGTGCGGGCTCAGTGGGCCGAAGGGCTTGTTTCCTTGCTTGTATCTCTAAATTAAACTACATTTGTGACGAGCCTCCACCAGTAACCTGTCTGCAATCTCTTTAGACTCCAGATGTCCAAGTGGCGTTCAACAAAGTCATGAGTCTCTCCTCAGCCTCGCTGACCAACTCTGTGCAACAGGTAACCAATATGTAACGTCCACTAGTTCACTGTATTGTCCATGAGTCCAGCCCTTGGCCAGGATAATAATCCATGCCTTGTCTTTCCCCAGGCCAATCAAAACTTTAACGACATTCCTGGGAGGGTGACCAGTCAAACCTCGCAGATATTCACAGGTGATTGGGTTGGGGGGAGAACCTTTACTTAAAGATAGACACAGAGTGCTGGAGTAACTCAGCGGGTCAGGCAGCATCTGTGGAGAACATGGATAGGTGACGTTTCACAGAGTGCTGGAGTAACTCAGCGGGTCAGGCAGCATCTGTGGAGAACATGGATAGGTGACGTTTCACAGAGTGCTGGAGTAACTCAGCGGGTCAGGCAGCATCTGTGGAGAACATGGATAGGTGACGTTTCACAGAGTGCTGGAGTAACTCAGCGGGTCAGGCAGCATCTGTGGGGAACATGGATAACATAAACATAAACATAAAAATTAGGTGCAGGAGTAGGCCATTCGGCCCTTCGAGCCTGCACCGCCATTCAATATGATCATGGCTGATCATCCAACTCAGTATCCCGTACCTGCCTTCTCTCCATACCCTCTGATCCCCTTAGCCACAAGGGCCACATCTAACTCCCTCTTAAATATAGCCAATGAACTGGCCTCGACTACCCTCTGTGGCAGGGAGTTCCAGAGATTCACCACTCTCTGTGTGAAAAAAGTTCTTCTCATCTCGGTTTTAAAGGATTTCCCCCTTATCCTTAAGCTGTGACCCCTTGTCCTGGACTTCCCCAACATCGGGAGCAATCTTCCTGCATCTAGCCTGTCCAACCCCTTAAGAATTTTGTAAGTTTCTATAAGATCCCCTCTCAATCTCCTAAATTCTAGAGAGTATAAACCAAGTCTATCCAGTCTTTCTTCATAAGACAGTCCTGACATCCCAGGAATCAGTCTGGTGAACCTTCTCTGCACTCCCTCTATGGCAATAATGTCCTTCCTCAGATTTGGAGACCAAAACTGTACGCAATACTCCAGGTGTGGTCTCACCAAGACCCTGTACAACTGCAGTAGAACCTCCCTGCTCCTATACTCAAATCCTTTTGCTATGAAAGCTAACATACCATTCGCTTTCTTCACTGCCTGCTGCACCTGCATGCCTACTTTCAATGACTGGTGTACCATGACACCCAGGTCTCGCTGCATCTCCCCTTTTCCTAGTCGGCCACCATTTAGATAGGTGACGTTTCACAGAGTACTGGAGTAACTCAGCGGGTCAGGCCAAGGTCCTTCTACAGATTGATTGCAGTGGGGGAGGGGAGGAGGGGCAGAAAGCGTGAAGAGAGGAGTGGCAGGACCAAGCCTGGGGAGTGAGAGGTGGATAGAGGTGAGGGGGGAGGGAGTTGATGGCCACACGGTTGGACAAAGGCCAGCGATAAAAAGGTGAAAGGTGTGAGAGAGGTGTGAATAGTGAAGCCAGAGGAGGGAATATGGGGGGGAGGAGGGGAAGGTGGGAAGAGGAGGAGGAGAGGAGGGGGAAAAGGGGGGGAGGGGAGGGGGGAGAAAGGGGAAGGGGGGGAGGGGGGTGGGTGAAGGGGGGGAAGAGGGGGGGTGGAGGAGGGGAAGGGGAAGGAGGGAAGGTGGGAATCATAGAAACATAGAAAATAGGTGCAGGAGTAGGCCATTCGGCCCTTCGAGCCAGCACCGCCATTCGATATGATCATGGCTGATCATCCAACTCAGTATCCTGTACCTGCCTTCTCTCCATACCCCTGATCCCTTTAGCCACAAGGGCCACATCTAACTCCCTCTTAAATATAGCCAATGAACTGGCCTCAACTACCTTCTGTGGCAGATAATTCCACAGATTCACCACTCTCTGTGTGAAAGAGGGAGGAGGGGAAGGAGGGAAGAGGGGGGAGGGGAAGGAGGGAAGATGGGAAGAGGGGGGAGGGGAAGGAGGGGAGGTGGGAAGAGGGGGGAGGGGAAGGAGGGGAAGAGGGGGGAGGGGAAGAACTTTTATTGTTGCTTAGTGTGAATCATTGCTTTGAGGAAGTCCTCGTGCTTTGATGCCACCGTGTTTTGCCTGGCTGTCTTGTTTACTTCCGCAAACCTGTTCTTGTGGTTTCCGCAGATCTCAAGCGAGTTATAAATGACATTGAAAGAAACCTGAACTCCAACCTGAAGGTCCAATTTCCAGATACCCTTCAGAACGTGGACACCTTTGTTAACTCCCCAGAGATAGCGGAAGTCTCCGCTCAGGTGAAGCAGTACGACTACTACAGGTGCGTCAACAGGAGAGGGATTCTTCTCCGGGAGATTTTCCCCTCCTCCTTCAGTAATGTGTTTGACTTCAGGCACAAAAGGTCGGACAGGCTTGGATAGTTTTCTCTGGATCGCTGGAGGATGAGGAGAGGAATGTTTAAGAAATAACTGCAGATGCTGGAAAATTGAAGGTAGACAAAAATGCTGGAGAAACTCAGCGGGTGCAGCAGCATCTATGGAGCGAAGGAAATAGGCAACGTTTCGGGCCGAAACCCGGAAGGGTTTCGGCCCGAAACGTTGCCTATTTCCTTCAGTCTGAAGAAGGGTTTCAGCCCGAAATGCCACCTATTTTACATTTTTAATGCCTTCCTATTTTAAATGGTATTTTTGTTTCGACCTGCGTTTTGGATGAAAAGCACTTTGGGTTGAATTTAATTGCATGAAAAGTGCTAGACAAATACAGTTATTGCTAATCTTACAATGCTGAGAACTATATTCTGTTTCTTCCTCTTTGCTCTGCCTATTGTCCTTGAGTTTCACTTCATTATAACTAGTTATAGTATCCTAATCTGTTTGCGTACAGTTTTGGTCTGTATTGCGTACAGTTTTGGTCTCCAAATCTGAGGAAGGACATTATTGCCATAGAGGGAGTGCAGAGAAGGTTCACCAGACTGATTCCTGGGATGTCAGGACTGTCTTATGAAGAAAGACTGGATAGACTTGGTTTATACTCTCTAGAATTTAGGAGATTGAGAGGGGACCTTATAGAAACTTACAAAATTCTTAAGGGGTTGGACAGGCTAGATGCAGGAAGATTGCTCCCGATGTTGGGGAAGTCCAGGACAAGGGGATACAGCTTAAGGATAAGGGGGAAATCCTTTAAAACCGAGATGAGAAAAACTTTTTTCACACAGAGAGTGGTGAATCTCTGGAACTCTGCCACAGAGGATAGTTGAGGCCAGTTCATTGGTTATATTTAAGAGGGCATTAGATGTGGCCCTTGTGGCTAAGGGGATCAGAGGGTATGGAGAGAAGGCAGGTACGGGATACTGAGTTGGATGATCAGCCATGATCATATTGAATGGCGGTGCAGGCTCGAAGGGTCGAATGGCCTACTCCTGCACCTAATTTCTATGTTTCTATGTTTCTATGTTTGCATGCCATACAAAATAAAACTGTTCCTTGTACAATAGACAATAGACAATACAATACAATACAATACAATTCAATTTATTGTCATTTGGACCCCTTGAGGTCCAAACGAAATGCCGTTTCTGCAGCCATACATTACAAACAAATAGACCCAAGACACAACATAATTTACATAAACATCCATCACATTGCTGTGATGGAAGGCCAAAAAAACTTATCTCTCCACTGCACTCTCCCCCCCCCCCGATGTCAGAGTCAAAGTCAAAGCCCCCGGCGGGTGATGGCGATTGTCCCGCGGCCATTTAAGCCACGCCGGGTGATGCAAGGCCGCACACCGGGTTCTTGATGTTAGAGCCCCCGGCGTGCGCTCGCAAACTCCCGCGGCCATTCCAAGCCGCGCGGGGCGGTGATGTAAGGCCCCGCTCCAGGAGCTCTTCAACCCCGCAACTCGGGCGGGAGAAGTCGCCGTTGCGGGAGCCCTGAAAAGCGGTCTCCCTCCAGGGACCCGCGGGCTCCCGGTGCTGTCCGCCAAACCCGCAGTTGCAGCCACCGAATCTCCGGGGGTCGGGTCGCAGCAGCGTCCACCACAGCTCCACCCGCTCTGGACTCGGCCAGCTCCGCGACGGTGAGGTGAGTAGTTGGCACCAGAGTCCCCGGTCTTCCTGTTGGAGGCCGCTCCTCGTTGCAGCCCCAACGACAACGGAGACCCGACAAAGAAAAGGTCGGGTCTCCCGTGCAGGGAGAGATTTAAAAGTTACCCACACCCCCCCCCACACCACCCCCACCCCCCAACACACATACCCCAACAAAAATAACAAAAACTACATAAAAACATAAGACATAAAATAATAAAAACGCAGACGGACTGCAGAGGCCGCTGCTGACGAAAGTCGCGCCGCCCACCGAAGACAATAGGTGCAGGAGTAGAGGCCATACGGCCCTTCGAGCCAGCACCACCATTCAATGTGATCGTGGCTGATCATCCACAATCAGTACCCCGTTCCTGCCTTCTCCCCATATCCCCTGACTCCGCTATCTTTAAGAGCCCTATCTAGCTCTCTCTTGAAAGCATCCAGAGAACCTGCCTCCACCGCCCTCTGAGGCAGAGATTTCCACAGATTCACAACCCTCTGTGTGAAAAATGTTTTCCTCATCTCCGTTCTAAATGGTTTACCCATTATTCTTAAACTGTGGCCCCTGGTTCTGGACTCCCCCAACATCGGGAATAATAAATATACATCTAAACCGTGTCAATATTTATCTCACACCATTTAGATTGAATAGTGGGTTTGGTCAAGTAATGGTGCTTGTGGAGTTTGCTGCTATGCATTCACATCAGCGAGTAGGCTGTAGATAGGCACAAAATGCTGGAGTAACTCAGCGGGTGAGACAGCATCTCTGGAGAGGAGGAATAGGTGATGTTTCGGGTCGAGACCCTTCAATCTCTCCAGAGATGCTGCCTCACCCGCTGAGTTACTCCAGCATTTTGTGTCTACCTTCGATTTAAACCAGCATCTGCAGTTCTTTCCTACACACTCTAGGCTGTAAGTATTGGGAGAGTGTCCGGAGATTGTAAAAATCACCATGGGTGGTGCAGCGGTTGAGTTGCGGCCTTAAGGGGCTGTCCCACTGCGGTGACCTAATTGGCGAGTTTAGAAGAGTTTGCCCTCGACTCAAACTCGCAGCATGGTCGACACCAGGTCCTGGGAGGTCTTTGTAACTCTCCTTCATGCTCGAGAGTGGTCCCCGCGTACTCGAGGCCCCAGCTAGGTCGCGGCATATTTTTCAACATGACGAAAAATGCCCGCGAATGAATAAAGGTCGCCATGGAAAAAATCGATACTTTTTTTACTCGTAGGTTTAGTTGTAGTAGGTCGGCATGTTAGTCGTAGGTAATCGAGGGTAGTCGTAGCTAGTCTTCATCATAGTCGAAGGGAGGTTGAAGGAGGTCTTCTTCACTCTCCACAATTCGGTGTCCAATTTTCCCGAAGTTAGTTGTAGCTAGTTGAAGCTGGTCTTCAACATAGTTGAAGCTGGTCTTCAACATCGTTGAAGGAGGTCTTCAACATGACACTTTTTCAAACTCTCCTAAACTCTTCTAAACTCGTCAATTAGGTTGCCGCAGTGGGACAGCCCCTTTACAGCGCTTGCAGCGCCAGAGACCCGGGTTCAATCCCGACCTCGGGTGCTGCCTGTACGGAGTTTGCACGTTCTCCCCGTGACCTGCGTGTGTTTTCTCCGAGATCTTTGGTTTCCTCCCACACTCCAAAGACGTGCAGGTTTGTAGGTTAATTGGCTTGGTGTAAGTGTAAATTGTCCCTAGTGTGTGTGGTGCTTGTGTTACTGTGCGGGGATCGCCAGAATGTTTCCACGCTGTATCTCTAAACTCAAAATAAACTAAATGCAAATCTTTCTTTTGCTGCAGGTGGGTCGTCAGCATCGTCCTCTGTTGCATCATTCTCTTAATCATCGCATGCAATGCAATGGGGCTGGGCCTGGGAACTGCAGGAATCGCAACCAGGGAGGACGCCTACGGGAGCAATGCATGTTCACAGTCCGGAGCTAACTTCCTGATGGCGTAAGTTTGTGTCGGGAGAGGTGACGAACACTCACAGCAGCCACTGGCACAATTGCAGTGACCAGGGCGTGTGTGGATTCAGTCAGTTTCAGTTTAGTTTATTGTCACGTGTACCGAGGTACAGTGAATTGCCTTTTGTTCCCAGCTAACCAGTCAGCAGAAAGACTGGGCACCGCATTATAGGAAAGATATCGTCAAGCTTGAACGGGTTCAGGGAAGATTTACGAGGATGTTGCCAGGACTAGAGGGTGTGAGCTACAGGGAGAGGTTGAGCAGGCTGGGTCTGTATTCCATGGAGCGCAGGATGATGAGGGGTGATCTTATAGAGGTGTATAAAATCATGAGAGGAATAGATCGGGTAGATGCACAGAGTCACTTGCCCAGAGTAGGGGAATCGAGGACCAGAGGACAGGTTCAAGGTGAAGGGGAAAAGATTTAATAGGAATCTGAGGGGTAACTTTTTCACAAAGAGGGTGGTGGGTGTATGGAACAAGCTGCCAGAGGAGGTAGTTGAGGCTGGGACTATCCCAACGTTTAAGAAACAGTTAGACAGGTACATGGATAGGACAGGTTTGGAGGGATATGGAATTACTGAGAACAGGTGAATAACAGTTAGCATGGATTTAGTGGGCTGAAGGGCCTCTTTCCCCATTGTATGACTGTTAAACCCAGTTCCGCTCATGCACCGAGCGTGTATCGACAGAGTGGATGTGGACAGCATGTTTCCACCAGTGGGAGGGTCTAGGACTAGAGGGCACAGCCTCAGAATTAAAGGATGTTCCTTTAGGAAGAAGATGAGGAGGAATTTCTTTAGTCAGAGGGTGGTGAATCTGTGGAATTCTTTGCAACTGGTGGAGGCTAAGTCAATGGACATATTTAAGGCAGAGATAGATAGATTCTTGATTAGTGCGGGTGTCAGGGGTTATGGGGAGAAGGCAGGAGAGAGAGATAGATCAGCCGAGATTGAATGGCGGAGTTCTTGATGGGCTGAATGGCCTAATTCTGCTCCTATCACCTTATGATTGTCCAGCTGTGCAGACTGTGACTGTGTTGTTGTCCAACAGGGGCGTGGGATTCAGCTTTATCTTCTCCCCGCTGCTCATTCTCCTGGTGTTTGTCACCTTCTACGTTGGAGGGAACGCTCGGACGTTGGGCTGTAAACCGTGGGAGAGCGGAGAAATCTACCAGGTAGGCGAGACCTCGTCACAGCTGCTCCTAGCGCCCGTGGGTCAAGGTGGAGAGGGTCAAGGTGGAGAGGGTCAAGGGTCAAGGTGGAGAGGGTCAAGGGTCAAGGTGGAGAGGGTCAAGGTGGAGAGGGTCAAGACATCACTCTACAAGTAGCCACCGAGCCACCAGCTGGCTGCATCACCCAACAACCTGTCAAGGGTTTAGCTTTATAAAGGGCCTGTCCCACAACATAGCCACCTTTACAGGCGACTGCTGGCTCCCGTCATAGGTCGCCAACATTTTCAACATGTTGAAAATTCAGCGGCGACCAGAAAGACGCCACGACTCTTTGGAGACCTCTCACAACCATAGGAGAACTCTCACAACCATCGGAGACCTCTCACAACCATCGGAGACCTCTCACAACCATCGGAGACCTCTCACAACCATCGGAGACCTCTCACAACCATCGGAGACCTCTCACAACCATCGGAGACCTCTCACAACCAGCGGAGACCTCTCACAACCATAGGAGACCTCTCACGACCATAGGAGACCTCCCACAACCATAGGAGACCTCTCACAACCATAGGAGACCTCTCACAACCATAGGAGACCTCTCACAATCATAGGAGACCTCTCACAACTATAGGAGACCTCTCACAACCATAGGAGACCTCTCACAACCATAGGAGACCTCCCACAACCATAGGAGACCTCTCACAACCATAGGAGACCTCCCACGACCATAGGAGACCTCTCACAACCATAGGAGACCTCTCACAACCATAGGAGACCTCTCACAACCATAGGAGACCTCTCACAACCATAGGAGACCTCCCACGACCATAGGAGACCTCTCACAACCATAGACCTCTCACAACCACAGGAGACCTCCCACAACCATAGGAGACCTCTCACAACCATAGGAGACCTCTCACAACCATAGGAGACCTCTCACAACCATAGGAGACCTCCCACAACCATTGGTGACCTCTCACAACCATAGGAGACCTCTCACAACCATAGGAGACCTCTCACAACCATAGGAGACCTCCCACGACCATAGGAGACCTCTCACAACCATAGGAGACCTCTCACAACCATAGGAGACCTCCCACAACCATTGGTGACCTCTCACAACCATAGGAGACCTCTCACAACCATTGGAAACCTCTCACAACCATTGGAGACCTCTCACAACCATTGGAGACCTCTCACAACCATAGGAGACCTCTCACAACATGTTGAAAATTTCGGCAACCTATGACGGGTGCGGGCAGTCGCTGGTAAAGGTTGCGTAAGTGGGACAGGCCCTTTACTGTCACATGTACCGAGGTACAGTGAGAAACTTTTGTTTGCTTGCTGTCCAATCAACTCAGAAAATATCATGAATGAAATGGGCCAAATGGGACTCACTTAGATAGGACATCTTGCCCAGCATGGACACGTTGGGCTGAAGGGCCTGTTTCCCCACAGTTTGTATCTATCACTCTAAATTCTCTTCCCAAATACTGTGTATTCTCTTTGTGAGCCTCCACCAGCCTCCTTTTCATCCCCCCCGTGACCACATGGGTTTTCTCTGAGATACAATACACAATAGGTGCAGGAGTAGGCCATTCGGCCCGTCGAGCCAGCACCGCCATTCAATGTGATCACGGCTGATCATTCCCAATCAGTACCCCGTTCCTGCCTACTCCCCATATCCCCTGACTCCGCTATATTTAAGAGCCCTATCTAGCTCTCTCTTGAAAGCATCCAGAGAACCGGCCTCCACCGCCCTCTGAGGCAGAGAATTCCACGGTTTCCTTCCACACTCCAAAGACGTGCAGGTTTGTAGGTTAATTGGCTTGGTGTAAATGCAAGAATTAATAATAATAATGGATGGGATTTATATAGCGCCTTTCTAATACTCAAGGCGCTTTACATCGCATTATTCATTCACTCCTCAGTCACACTCGGTGGTGGTAAGCTACTTCTGTAGCCACAGCTGCCCTGGGGCAGACTGACGGAAGCGTGGCTGCCAATCTGCGCCTACGGCCCCTCCGACCACCACCAATCACTGACACACATTCACACACATTCACACACAGGCAAAGGTGGGTGAAGTGTCTTGCCCAAGGACACAACGACAGTATGCACTCCAAGCGGGATTCGAACCGGCTACCTTCCGATCGCCAGCCGAACACTTAGCCCATTGTGCCATCTGCCTCTAGTGTGTGTAGGGTAGAGATAGTGTGGGGGATTGCAGGTCAGTGTGGACCCAGTGGGCCGAAGGGCCTGTTTCCGTGATCTATCCCTTCTTCTTGCCTGTGGCGTGCTCAGCCTAAAGCTGTAGGACAACTTGTTCTGTTTGATCTTCTGATTGTGCACGCTGGGTTGATTGCATTTGTTGAAACAGGGCGGGCCACGTGAAGGTCTATATAAAACTATAAATCAAGTCGGGCAGCAGCTGAGTGAGGGGATCAGGTTGTCCCAGTGACACTGCCAGGTGTGAACATGTTGTGTTTATCTGCAGGTGATTGATGAGCTGGCTGGACAGAACCTCGTGTACGACCTCTCCAACTTCTTCAACTCGTCAGTCAGCTACTCCTCTCTCTACAGGTCAGTCATCTACGACCTCTGCAGAGTGACAGTGATGGTCAAGCCAGGCTGGAATGTCCCTGGTGTGGGTGGGCTGGTGGGAGTTAGGGAGAGAGGGGGGGGGGGGGGGGGGGGGGGAGGAAGGAGACAGCAATTCTGGATGATCAGCCACGATCATACCATGACCTGGCTCGAAGGGCCGAATGGCCTACTCCTGCACCTGGTTTCTTTGTTTCTGTGTTTAATACATTGTACACACACAGAACTATGGATGCTGGAATCTGGAGCAAAACGCGGTATTGGAGGAACTCAGTCAGGAATGGACTAGATGACATTTCAAGCCGGGACCCATCTTCAGTCTGCTGTAAGGCCCCGAACTGAAACGTCACCTATCCATGTTCTCCACAGATGCTGCCTGACCCACTGAGTTACTCCAGCACTCTGTGAAACGTCACCTATCCATGTTCTCCACAGATGCTAGCTGACCCGCTGAGTTATGGTGCAGCAGCATCTATGGAGCTAAGGAAATAGGCAACGTTTCGGGCCGAAACCCTTCTGGAAATAGGCAAAGTTTCGGGTCGAAACCCGGAAGGGTTTCGGCCCAAAACGTTGCCTATTTCCTTAGCTCCATAGATGCTGCTGTACCCGCTGAGTTACTCCAGCACTCTGTGAAACGTCACCTATTCATGTTCTCCACAGATGCTGCCTGACTCGCTGAGTTACTCCAGCACTCTGTGAAACGTCACCTATCCATGTTCTCCACAGATGCTGCCTGACCCGCTGAGTTAGTCCAGCACTTAATAGGAACCTGAAGGACAAATGTTTCACTCAGTGGGTAGTGAGAATATTGAATGAGAGGCGGTAGACGAGGCGCGTACGATAACATCATTTAAAAGGCACTTGAACAGACATATGGATAGGAGATGGATATGGGCCAAATGCTGGCGTTGTTGATATGGGACGGGGCATCTTGGTCAGCATGGACATTCTTGGCCGAAGGGGCCTACGACTCCATGACTCTATAATCATCACCCATTCTTGTTTCTTCTTTGGTTAGGCATTGTGAAGAAGGCAAGTCACTGCTGCCCCTCCTACCAAACAGCCAGATTGCTGACCTGGAGAAGTTTCTGGACGTGAACACCGTAAGAATCTTCTGATGACCAGTGTCTCGGCTCATCATTCTCTGCATGTTATCTACTTTGGGGCAAAGATGTCAGTCTTACTGTCTCCGACCACATGCTATCTCTGTACCACCCACTCCCCTGACATCAGTCCCCACCTGAAACGTCACCTATCCATGTTCTCCACAGATGCTGCCTGACCCGCTGAGTTACTCCAGCACTCTGTGAAACGTCACCTATCCATGTTCTCCACAGATGCTGCCTGACCCGCTGAGTTACTCCAGCACTCTGTGAAACGTCACCTATCCATGTTCTCCACAGATGCTGCCTGACCCGCTGAGTTATGGTGCAGCAGCATCTATGGAGCTAAGGAAATAGGTAACGTTTCGGGCCGAAATCCTTCTGGAAATAGGCAACGTTTCGGGCCGAAACCCTTACGGGTTTCGACCCAAAACGTTGCCTATTTCCTTAGCGCCATAGATGCTGCCTGACCCGCTGAGTTACTCCAGCACTCTGTGAAACGTCACCTATCCATGTTCTCCACAGATACTGCCTGACCCGCTGAGTTACTCCAGCACTCTGTGAAACGTCACCTATCCATGTTCTCCACAGATGCTGCCTGACCCGCTGAGTTACTCCAGCACTCTGTGAAACGTCACCTATCCATGTTCCCCACAGATGCTGCCTGACCCGCTGAGTTATGGTGCAGCAGCATCTATGGAGCTAAGGAAATAGGTAACGTTTCGGGCCGAAATCCTTCTGGAAATAGGCAACGTTTCGGGCCGAAACCCTTATGGGTTTCGACCCAAAACGTTGCCTATTTCCTTAGCGCCACAGATGCTGCCTGACCCGCTGAGTTACTCCAGCACTCTGTGTGTCTGTCAAGAGCTAGTGAACAATGTAAATTGGGGAGGGGGGAGTGGGGGGGGAGCATTTCCTGAACTGTGAGTTTTGCTGGTGTTTTATTTCCCCGTGAGCAGGGATGGCATCGACAGTGATGGCTGTGTTTCTTTACCCCAGTATTCTGGAGACATTATACAGAACATAAACCAGCTGAATGTGGATTTAAGCAGTGTTGTGTTACTGGACAGCGCCTCCAGGAGAGAGCTGATGGCCTTTGAAAGCAACATCATTGAAGTAGCCAGCTACACCAGTCTCATTGGCACAGTAAGTCCCCACCGTGCCATTCGGTTTCAGGCTGGTCATTCCCATTCAGGTACCGTAATATACGCAGGATTCAATGATTCAGATCAATGAATGAAGAAGGCACGAACCTCTCCCTGTAGCTCGCCCTCCAGTCCTGGCAAAAAACTCGTAAATCTTCTCTGTAGCCTTGTCCAGGACGGAAGGATCAGTCTGAAGAAGGGTTTCGGCCCGAAACGTTGCCTATTTCCTTCGCTCCATAGATGCTGCTGCACCCGCTGAGTTTCTCCAGCACTTTTGTCTACCAAGGAACTGCAGATGCTGGTTTGATCCTAAGATAGACACAAAATGCTGGAGTAACTCAGCGGGACATACAGGCAGCATCTCTGGAGAGAAGAAGGAACGGGCGACGTTTCGAGTCGAGACCCTTCTTCAGACTGAGAGTCACAGGAAAGGGAAACGGGAGATATAGAAGGTGATGTGGAGAGATAAAGAGCAATGGATGAAAGATGTGCAAAAAAGCAACGATGATACAGGAAACGGGCCAATGTTAGGGCAGCCTGTCCCGCTGAGTTACTCCAGCATGTTGTGTCTATCTTCAGTGGATGTCTCTGGGGAAAAAGCAAAGCTTATCTCTGTGACCTTGAGTGTGGCCTCACAATCCACTGGTCACTTTGATTTAGCCCAAGCAGTCTTCGAGATCATCTACTAGTTTTCCTACGCAGGGTTTGAAATGTGCCGTTTCTTGGTCCTCCATAATATTCCAAATGGAATTTAAACTGGAGGTGGTGGAGGGAGGGCTTAAGCCAGAAAGGGTTATTGGGAAGTAAGAGCTACTTTAAATGTAGTTGCATCTGGTTGGGTAACTATAGTAGGGTGAAGACTATTCCGTGCTTTAATTGTGCGGGGGAACAACGAATTGTTGTACACATCTGTCTTTGTAGCTGGGATCACAAATTGGATCGAATGCCCTCGTCTGCTCCTAATTGGTTTGGGTTTGGGTTTGGTGAAGATTTTGTAGTCTATGTTGAGCTGACCATTTAACATTTTGTAAACGGTGATTGAGCTGGCAACATTTTAGCTGATATAGTCTGTTTAACCCTTACATTCCAGGCCAGCATTATGACCCAACCTTTCCTGATCCTCCCGCCTCACTATCTCCACGGACACCTTCACACGAGACCACCAGCTCGTTAATCTTATTGAGCGCAGTGTGCAGCCAGCCCATAGTTCACTCAATAAGATTAAGTTAGGTCATTGCTGCTTTACAGTGTCAGAGACCCGGGTTCGATCTGATAAGTGTGGAATTGATGTAAACATGGATTCACACAGCACAGAGACAGGCCCTTCATCCCAACTTGTCCAAACCAACCAAGATGCCCCACCTCTGCTGGACCAACCAGCCCGTTTCAGCCAATATCTCGCTAAACTATTTGTATCATCTCAAATGAGCCTCGCAAAGTTTGGCCTTCAGGTTGCTATTAAACCTCACCTTAAACCGACAGTATGTGCCCTGGTTCTTGATGCCCCTAATCTGGGTAAAAGACTCAGAGCAGTCACTCGATCTATTCCCTGCATGATCTGATACACCTCTATAAGATCACCTCTCATCCTCCTGCGCTCCAAGGAATAATATCCCAGCCCGCCCCAACCTCTCCCTGTAGCTCACGCCCTCGAGTCCTGGCAACATCCTCGTGAATTTTCCGGGCAGTCCTTCCAGCTTAACCCACCCTTCCTGCAGGACCACGGTCAAACACAAGGCTCCACGTATCGGGCTCACCAACGTCTTGTATAACTGGGACAAAGCCCCCAACACAAAAGTGGGTGCTCGCTGGCCAGCATGGTGGGCTGCCAGACCTCGTTCTAGCTCCACAACCTTACGTGAAGATATTTTGTTTCAAGTCCATTTTTGATTATCCTGTTTCTGTTCTAAAAGCCACATTTTGGTCTTTTACAGGAAAATCTTCAGAATCTGACAGATAATCTCTTGAGTCTGGCTGTCGGCCTGGATACTTTAGCACAAAACCCGGTGAGTGATGGACTCGGCAGTATCTCGAACAATGGCGGGCCCAGGTACTTGAGTGAATGAGTGAATGAGTGAGTGAATGAATGAATGAGTGAATGAGTGAGTGAGTGAGTGAGTGAATGAGTGAGTGAGTGAGTGAATGAAAGAATGAGTGAATGAGTGAGTGAGTGAGTGAGTGAATGAAAGAATGAGTGAGTGAGTGAGTGAGTGAGTGAGTGAATGAGTGAGTGAATGAAAGAATGAGTGATGTGATGTGGTGATGTGAGATGGAGTGATGTGAATGAGTGAGGAGTGAGTGATGAATGAAGAATGATGTGAGTGGTGAATGGAGTGAATGAAAAGATATGAGGGAGTGAGTGAAAAAATGAATCATGTGAGGATGTGAGTGAATGATAGTGAATGAAAAGAAATGAGTGAGTGAGTGAATGAGTGAGTGAGTGAATGAGTGAGTGAATGAGTGAGTGAGTGAATGAGTGAGTGAATGAGTGAGTGAATGAGTGAGTGAGTGAGTGAATGAGTGAGTGAGTGAATGAGTGAGTGAGTGAGTGAATGAGTGAGTGAGTGAGTGAGTGAGTGAGTGAATGAGTGAGTGAATGAAAGAATGAGTGAATGAGTGAGTGAGTGAGTGAGTGAGTGAATGAGGGCTAACGGAATCAAGGGATATGGGGGAGAAAGCAGGTCTCGACTCAAAACGTCACCCATTCCTTCTCTCCAGAGATACTGCCTGTCACGCTGAGTTACTCCAGCATTTTGTGCCAATCTTTGACATGTGGGGAGAAGGCAGGAACGGGGTACTGATTGTGGATGATCAGGCAGGATCATATTGAGTGGCGGTGCTGGCTCGAAGGGCCGAATGGCCTACTCCTGCACCTATTGTCTATTGTCTATTGTTATTCCTTTATCATGTATCTGTACAATGTAAACAGCTCGATTGTAATCATGTGTTGTCTTTCCGCTGACTGGTTAGCACGCAACACAAAAGCTTTTCACTGTATCTAGGCACACGTGACGATGAACTAAACTGAACAAACTAACTATTCATAAGAGGAGAGGAGTGTCCCATCTGTGCCAGTGGGGTCACAGGTTAAGAATAAGGCGTTGGCCTCATTTAGGACAGATGAGGAAGTGAGCAGAGTTGTGAATCTGTGGAATTCTCCGCCACAGACGGCAGTGGAGGCCAATTCACTGGATGTTTTCAAGAGAAAGTTAGATTTAGCTCTTCGGGCTAAGGGAATCAAGGGGAGAAAGCAGGAACGGGGTACTGATTGTGGATGATCAGCCAGGATCATATTGAGTGGCGGTGCTGGCTCGAAGGGCCGAATGGCCTACTCCTGAACCTACTTGCTATGTTTCTATTAATGCTCCATCTGAGGTCTTGCCCAGCACTGAACATTCTTTCTGTTTCTCCCAACAGAGCAACCTGGCAATCGCAGCTGCCTTGACTGGACATGCAGCGAGTCTGCGCCTAATTAACGGAACATCTCTGGAAGTAGTGCGGCAGAACTTGGTGGGTCTTACGTTGGATATTGTCTGTGGGGAAGGTGTGTCTGTGGCACTCCCTCTCTCCACTGCTCCACAACTTTGTGCCATCAGTCGGCAATTCTGTCCCTGTGCTCCCATTACTCCAATTCCCGCTGCATTCATTCCAAGTCATGAGGTCATAACCTCTTGCATTAAAGAACGTTCCTTTAGGAAGGAGATGAGGAGGAATTTCTTTAGCCAGAGGGTGGTGAATCTGTGGGATTCTTTGCCACCGACGGCTGTGGAGGCCAAGTCAGTGGATACTTTAAAAGCAGAGACAGATAGATTCTTGATCAGTACGGGTGTCAGAGGTGATGGGGAGAAGGCAGGAGAATGGGGTTAGGAGGGAGAGATAGGTCAGCCATGATTGAATGGCGGAGTGATGGGCCGAATGGCCTAATTCTGCTCCTTTCACATTCCCTGGAGGGGTAGGAGGCTGAAGGAGTTGCCAGAGGTGTACGCAGTTATGTGGGACATCGATAGATTGGGTAGATAGGGCAAGAGGTTTAGAGGGGAACCTTTCAAATCTGGAACGCACTGGAACCAAGTGTGGGGAACGGGAGCCGGTGAGTGTAGAGGGAGGGTGAGAAATGGGTCCTTCGGTGTGTGAGTGTAAAGAGGGTGTGGGGACTGTGTGGGTGTAAAGGGGGCTCGGTTACTGGGGGAGTTTAAGGGGAGCGCAATAATTGGGGGTGGGGGGGGGGCAGTGACCCAGTTGCTGTACCACTGGGATTTGCAAATGGCCAGGCAGGGATTATCGCCACTTCATTGTGTGTGTGTGTGTGTGTGTGTGTTTGTGAGTGTGTGAGTGTGTGTGTGTGTGCCTGTGTGCGCGTGTGAGTGTGTGAGTGTGTGCGCGCGTGTGCGTGCGTGCGCGCGTGTGCGTGTGCGTGTGAGCGTGTGAGTGTGAGCGTGTGCGTGTGTGTGTGCGCGTGCGTGCGTGTGTGAGCGTGCGTGTGTGCGTGCGTGTGTGAGTGTGTGTGTGTGTGTGAGTGTGAGTTATCTGTCGTGTGGAGATTGTGTACGCAGAGTTAATGCTGACTTTTCTCGCCAGGCACGATTGAACGGGACCTTCCAGGATTTGGCAGCGTTTGCTCCCATTGTCCAGGTAGGTGTTGTATCCAGAGGGGGGGGGGTGGTCTTCCCTGCCGGGGGCCACGTTAGAAGGTCTTTTCCTCTGTGAAGCCTCGCCAACACTGAAGATAGACACAAAATGCTGGAGTGACTCAGCGGGACGGGCATCATCTCTGGAGAGAAGGGATGGGACCCTTCTACAGACTGAAGGGTCTCAACCCAAAACGTCACCCATTCCTTCTCTCCAGAGCTGCTGCAGCCTCCGGATGTTGTGCTTGGTGGCTGAGCCAAACCATGATGGAGAGGACAGACTCTACGATGGCCGTGTAGAATTGGACCATCATTGTCCGTGGCAGATTGTGTTTCCTCAGCTGCCGCAGGAAGTACATCCTCTGTTGGGTCTTTTAGACTGTGGAAACATAGAAACATAGAAAATAAGTGCAGGAGTAGGCCATTCGGCCCTTCGATGGAGTCGATGGTGGCCCCCCATTTAAGGTCCTTGGAGATGTGGAAAAGATAGTGTGACGTTAATGACAATGTATGTGGGATAATGTTGGTTGGATGATAAATCTGAAGCAAATAATATATTATTTTAAATAATTCACGTGATGTTTGGTTCCAGAGTCGCATCAACAACACCATCCAGAACATTGATGTGGCCCAGGCTCAGATCATCCCCACCACCAGAAATCTTATTAAAAATGTGAGTCGTGATAACTTGGATAAAGTCAGACAAGCAAAACGAGGGAGAATGGTTGGTAGTTTGAAAGATGTTGCGTGGAGACAGGCCCTTCGGCCCACCGAGTCCAGGCTGACCAGCCATCATCCGCTCGCACTAGTTCTATGTTATCCCACTTTCCCCATCCACTCTCTGGGTTTTCTCCGGATGCTCCCACATCCCAAAGACGTGCGTTATTGCAGGTGAAGCAGACTTGGGAGTCTGTGGAATTCTCTGCCTCAGAGGGCGGTGGAGGCCGGTTCTCTGGATGCTTTCAAGAGAGAGCTAGATAGGGCTGTTAAAGATAGCGGAGTCAGGGGATATGGGGAGCAGGCAGGAACGGGGTACTGATTGGGGATGATCAGCCATGATCACATTGAATGGCTCAAAGGGCGGAATGGCCTGCTCCTGTACCTATTGTCTATTGTCTATTAATTGTCCCTCAGGGGGCAATTAACCTGCAAACCCGCACATCTTTGGGATGTGGGATGAAACCGGAGCACCCGGTGGAAACCCAGGCGGGTGCAGGGAGAACGTGCAAACTCCACGCAGGCAGCACCCGAGGTCAGGATGGAACCCGGGTCTCTGGCGCCCTGAGATAGCGAGGGGAAGGGAATGGAAGCAATCTGGAGAAAGGGACAGAGGTGTGAGGGGGTGGTACAGAGAGAGGGGCAGAGGGAGGTGGATACGTGCAGGTGGGAGTGAGACTGGCAATGTGCGTGCTCACACACCTGGGCTTTTACATTGTGTGTAGGGGGTAAATGTAGACGTTGGTTTACAATAATGGTAGACACAAAATGCTGCAGTAACTCAGCGGGACCAGGCAGGCAGCATCTGTGGAGAGAAGGAATGGGTGAAGCTTTGGGTTGAGACCCTTCAGTCTGTAGCAGGGTCTTTACCCGAAACGTCACCTATTCCTTCTCTCCACAGATGCTGCCTGCCTGCCCCGTTGAGTTACTGCAGCCTGTATCCGTGGAGTTGTGGCCTTGTACACTGCTTGCTGTAGCCGTGTTCATCTGCTCCTTACTAACATGTGCTTTTGTTTCAGGTGAGTGAATGCCTCACCACCAGGCAGTTGGAATACTTCAGGCAGTATCTGCAGTGGGTCCGAGCCATGGTGAGTATCTGTGCACCAACAGATGAAGGGCAGAGGGCAGTGGGACAGTTGGCAGTGGGGCAGTGGGACAATGGGACAATGGGGCAGTGGGACAGTGGGACAGTGGGCAGTGGGATAGTGGACAGTGGGACAGTGGGCATGGGACAGTGGGGCAGTGGACAATGGACAGTGGGCAGTGGGCAGTTGGACAGTGGACAGTGGGGCATTGGGACAGTGGGACAGTGGGGCAGTGGGACAGTGGGGCAATGGGGCAGTGGGACAGTGGGGCAGTGGGCAGTGGGACATAGGGCAGTGGGACAGTGGGACAGTGGACAGTGGGGCAGTGGACAGTGGGGCAGTGGGGCAGTGGGACAGTGGGGCAGTGGGGCAGTGGGACAGTGGGAGAGTGGGCAGTGGGACAGAGGGCAGTGGGACAGAGGGCAGTGGGACAGTGGGACAGTGGGCAGTGGGACAGTGGGAGAGTGGACAGTGGGCAGTGGGACAGTGGGGCAGTGGGACAGTGGGGCAGTGGACAGTGGGACAGTGGGGCAGTGGGACAATGGGGCAGTGGGACAGTGGGGCAGAGGGACAGTGGGCAGTGGGCAGTGGACAGTGGGACAATGGGGCAGTGGGACAGTGGGCAGTGGGGCAGTGGGGCAGTGGGACAGTGGGCAGTGGGGCAGTGGGACAGTGGGACAGTGGGCAGTGGGGCAGTGGGCAGTGGGGCAGTGGGACAGTGGGGCAGTGGGGCAGTGGGACAGTGGGCAGTGGGACAGTGGGCAGTGGGGCAGTGGACAATGGGGCAGTGGACAGTGGGGCAGTGGGACAGTGGGGCAGTGGGACAATGGGGCAGTGGGACAATGGGGCAGAGGGGCAGTGGGACAGTGGACAGTGGGGCAGTGGGCAGTGGGCAGTGGGGCAGTGGACAGTGGGGCAGTGGGACAATGGGACAGTGGGCAGTGGGGCAGTGGACAGTGGGGCAGTGGGACAGTGGGGCAGTGGGACAGTGGGGCAGTGGGACAGTGGGACAGTGGGACAGTGGGACAGTGGGACAGTGGGCAGTGGGGCAGTGGGCAGTGGACAGTGGGCAGTGGGGCAGTGGGACAATGGGCAGTGGGCAGTGGGACAGTGGACAGTGGGGCAGTGGGACAATGGGGCAGTGGGACAATGGGGCAGTGGGACAGTGGGCAGTGGGGCAGTGGACAGTGGGGCAGTGGGACAATGGGGCAGTGGGACAGTGGGCAGTGGGGCAGTGGACAGTGGGGCAGTGGGACAATGGGGCAGTGGGACAGTGGGGCAGTGGGACAGTGGGACAGTGGGACAGTGGGCAGTGGGGCAGTGGACAGTGGGCAGTGGACAGTGGGACAGTGGACAATGGGCAGTGGGCAGTGGGACAGTGGACAGTGGGGCAGTTGGACAGTGGGGCAGTGGACAGTGGGGCAGTGGGACAGTGGGGCAGTGGGCAGTGGGACAGTGGACAGGGGACAGTGGGCAGTGGGCAGTGGGACAGTGGACAGTGGACAGTGGGGCAGTGGACAGTGGGGCAGTGGGACAGTGGGCAGTGGGACAGTGGGACAGAGGACAGTGGGCAGTGGGGCAGTGGGCAGTGGGACAGTGGGACAGTGGACAGTGGGACAATGGGCAGTGGGCAGTGGGACAGTGGACAGTGGGGCAGTTGGACAGTGGGGCAGTGGACAGTGGGGCAGTGGACAGTGGGGCAGTGGGGCAGTGGACAGTGGGCAGTGGACAGTGGGACAGTGGACAGTGGGGCAGTGGGACAATGGGCAGTGGGCAGTGGGACAGTGGACAGTGGGGCAGTTGGACAGTGGGGCAGTGGGCAGTGGGACAGTGGGGCAGTGGACAGTGGGCAGTGGGACAATGGGCAGTGGGCAGTGGGACAGGGGACAGTGGGCAGTGGGCAGTGGGACAGTGGACAGTGGGCAGTGGACAATTTGGCAGTGGGACAGTGGACAATGGGCAGTGGGACAGTGGGGCAGTGGGCAGTGGGGCAGTGGACAGTGGGCAATGGGGCAGTGGGACAGTGGACACTGGGCAGTGGACAATGGGCAGTGGGACAGTGGGCAGTGGGCAGTGGGACAGTGGGGCAGTGGGCAGTGGGCAGTGGGCAGTGGGACAGTGGGCAGTGGGACAGTGGGCAGTTGGACAGTGGGCAGTGGGCAGTGGGACAGTGGGCAGTGGGCAGTGGGACAGTGGACAGTGGGCAGTGGGACAGTGGGCAGTGGGGCAGTGGGACAGTGGGCAGTGGGACAGTGGGCAGTGGGACAGTGGGCAGTGGGACAGTGGACAGTGGGCAGTGGGACAGTGGGCAGTGGGGCAGTGGGACAGTGGACAGTGGGGCAGTGGGACAGTGGGTAGTGGGCAGTGGGACAGTGGGCAGTGGGCAGTTGGACAGTGGGCAGTGGGCAGTGGGACAATGGGACAGTGGGCAGTGGGACAGTGGGGCAGTGGGCAGTGGGACAGTGGGCAGTGGGACAGTGGGACACCTGGGCAATGGGCAGTGGGACAGTGGGACAGTGGGCAGTGGGACAGTGGGCAGTGGGGCAGTGGGCAGTGGGCAGTGGGACAATGGGACAGTGGGCAGTGGGACAGTGGGCAATGGGCAGTGGGGCAGTGGGACAGTGGGCAGTGGGACAGTGGGGCAGTGGGGCAGTGGACAGTGGGGCAGTGGGGCAGTGGGCAATGGGGCAGTGGGCAGTGGGACAGTGAACAGTGGGGCAGTGGGACCGTGGGGCAGTGGGCAGTGGGACAGTGAACAGTGGGACAGTGGGGCAGTGGGACAGTGAACAGTGGGGCAGTGGGACCGTGGGGCAGTGGGCAGTGGGACAGTGAACAGTGGGACAGTGGGGCAGTGGGGCAGTGGGGCAGTGGGACAATGGGGCAGTGGGACAGTGGACAGTGGACAATGGGACAGTGGGACAGTGGGCAGTGGACAGTGGACAGTGGACAATGGGACAGTGGACAGTGGACAATGGGACAGTGGGCAGTGGGACAGTGGACAGTGGGACAGTGGGGAAGTGGGCAGTGGGACAATGGGACAGTGGGCAATGGACAGTGGGCAATGGGGCAGTGGGACAATGGGACAGTGGACAGTTGGACAGTGGGGCAGTGGGACAGTGGGCAGTGGGACAGTGAACAGTGGGACAGTGGGACAGTGAACAGTGGGGCAGTGGGGCAGTGGGACAGTGAACAGTGGGGCAGTGGGACCGTGGGGCAGTGGGCAGTGGGACAGTGAACAGTGGGACAGTGGGGCAGTGGACAATGGGGCAGTGGGGCAGTGGGGCAGTGGGACAGTGGGACAGTGAACAGTGGGACAGTGGGCAGTGGGACAGTGGGACAGTGAACAGTGGGACAGTGGGCAGTGGACAGTGGGCAGTGGGCAGTGGACAGTGGGACAGTGGGGCAGTTGGACAGTGGGACAGTGGGGCAGTTGGGCAGTGGGCAGTGGGACAGTGGGACAGTGGGACAGTGGGCAGTGGGACAGTGGGCAGTGGGCAGTGGGACAGTGGGCAGTGGGACAGTGGGGCAGTTGGACAGTGGGACAGTGGGGCAGTTGGGCAGTGGGCAGTGGGACAGTGGGACAGTGGGACAGTGGGCAGTGGGACAGTGGGCAGTGGGCAGTGGGCAGTGGGACAGTGGGCAGTGGGCAGTGGGACAGTGGGACAGTGGGACAATGGACAGTGGGGCAGTTGGACAGTGGGCAGTGGGGCAGTTGGACAGTGGGACAGTGGGCAGTGGGACAGTGGGACAGTGGGACAGTGGGACAGTGGGGCAGTTGGACAGTGGGACAGTGGGCAGTGGGCAGTGGGACAATGGGGCAGTGGGACAGTGGACAGTGGGCAGTGGGACAGTGGGACAATGGGGCAGTGGGCAGTGGGCAGTGGGACAGTGGGACAATGGGGCAGTGGGACAGTGGGACAATGGGGCAGTGGGACAGTGGGACAATGGGGCAGTGGGACAGTGGGGCAGTGGACAATGGGGCAGTGGGCAGTGGGCAGTGGGACAGTGGGACAATGGGGCAGTGGGCAGTGGGACAGTGGGGCAGTTGGACAGTGGGACAGTGGGGCAGTGGGCAGTGGGGCAGTTGGACAGTGGGACAGTGGGCAGTGGGCAGTGGGACAGTGGGGCAGTTGGACAGTGGGACAATGGGACAGTGGGACAGTGGGGCAGTTGGACAGTGGGACAGTGGGGCAGTGGGACAGTGGGGCAGTTGGACAGTGGGACAGTGGGACAGTGGGGCAGTTGGACAGTGGGACAGTGGGGCAGTTGGACAGTGGGGCAGTTGGACAGTGGGACAGTGGACAGTGGGACAATGGGGCAGTGGTCAATGGACAACAGACAACGAACAGTGGACAATGGACAACGTGTGACATTGAGGCATTGGGACAGGTTTAAGGCAATTGGCTTTGGGAGTTACAGTGACGTTAGGCAAGGATCTAGTGAGTGTGTGTTCAGGCCCACACTTTAGTAATGGGGCAGTGTCTGTGCAATGGGCATTCTATGCCACACTGGGGAACACTGGCAGGGTCTGGGCAACGGCCATTGTGAGTCACAGAGACATTGGGCAAGTCTGGAGAGTGAGCATTCACACCCACACTGGGAACTACCATCTACCTCATTGGTGGCCCTCAGACTATCTTTGGTCCGAGTTTGCTGGCATTGGCTTGCACTAGACGTCATTCCCTTAATCCTGTATCTGTACACTGTGGGCGGCTCGATAGTAATCATGTATTGTCTTTCTGCTGACTGGATGGAGTGCAACACACACTGTACCTCGATACACGTGACTAAGATTAAAACTGAACTGAACGAAACTGGGATCTGGGGGGCAGGATCCAGGGAATGGGAATTCCGTGCCATCCCAGAGCCAGGCCTGTTGGTTTATTCCACGTTTGTTTCACAGATTATGGACAACCTGTTCTCCTGCCAACCGGCGGTGATCCTGATCGACAACATCCGCGTCATCTCGTGCGACAACATCATTGATCCCTGGGTACGGCATGTGGGGCAGTGGGTGGCATGTGGGTGGCATGTGGGTGACATGTGGGTGATGTGGGGCAGTGGGTGGCCAGGTCGGGCAGTGGGTGGCATGCAGCTGCACCTACCCAGTCCCACCTCCTTACCTGTGCAACAAGCGACTGCAGGTACCACTGGACCTTCACCTTCCCCCTCATTTTACCAAGTTACCCCGACCACACTAGACCCCCCCCCGGACCAGGAAACAGGCCCAACTTGCCCAAGATGGGACTCCCATCTATACTAGTTCCATCTGCCCACATTTGGCCCATGTGTCAATATTTCAATAAATGGTCCATGTCATTATATTAGGAATTCTGACCCACACAGAACAGTAACAGGAACTTGCCCATGCCGACCAACATGCCCCATCTACACAAGACCCACCTGCCTGAGTTTGGCCCATATCCCTCTAAATCTTTCCTATCCATGTACGACGACAGATGGCACAATGGGCTAAGTGCTCGGCTGGCGACCGGAAGGTAGCCGGTTCGAATCCCGCTTGGAGTGCATACTGTCGTTGTGTCCTTGGGCAAGACACTTCACCCACCTTTGCCTGTGTGTGAATGTGTGTGAGTGATTGGTGGTGGTCGGAGGGGCAGTAGGCGCAGATTGGCAGCCACGCTTCCGTCAGTCTGCCCCAGGGCAGCTGTGGCTACAGAAGTAGCTTACCACCACCGAGTGTGACTGAGGAGTGAATGAATAATGCGATGTAAAGCGCCTTGAGTATTAGAAAGGCGCTATATAAATCCCATCCATTATTATTATTATTACCTGTCCAAGTGTGTGTTGTTGTTAAAGTGCCTGCCTCACCTGGCAGCTCACCACATACATCTACCCCATGATGTGTGAACAAGGTGCTGTTCAGGTTGCCTGCACCCTGTGAGTGATGCGTTTGTAATGCCACCTCTTGCCTCCTTCCCCCCACAGAATGCCTTCTGGTTCTGCCTGGGCTGGTGCACCCTGTTCCTCATCCCCAGCATCATCTTCGCAGTGAAGACTGCCAAGCAGTACCGTACTATCCAGAATGAAATCGGCAGGTAAACCCGGTCAGGAGGGTGGAGGGGTTGATTCTCCGCAGCCTGAATGTGTCGTGCTAGGTGTCCCCTCCTCTCTCCCAGGCAGGTTCAGTAACAAGTTTGACAAGGGTCCAGCTTAGGATCAGGGTAATCCTTAAAACCGAGAGAAAAACTTTTTACCAGTGTTGAATCCGGAACCTCGCCACAGGTGTATTGAGATTCTTTGGCATATTTAGAGGCTTTAGATTGGCCTTGTGCTAGGGATCGAGGTATGGAAAAGCATAACTGATTGGTGATCACCTGATCTATCGTGCGGCCGAGGGCCGATGCTACCCGCCCAATTTCATGTTCGATTTTCTAATTTCAGCAGCTTCCTTCGCTTGGACACCCCCCTGAGACTTGCTGCTTACCTTGCCAAATTTTCACACAAGAGTGGTGAGTCTGGGATCTCCCCTCGAGGCGCAGTTCTCTGGATACTTTCAAGAGAGAGCTAGATAGGGCTGTTAAAGATAGCGGAGTCAGGGGATATGGGGAGAAGGCAGGAACGGGGTACTGATTGAGGATGATCAGCCATGATCACATTGAATGGCGGTGCTGGCTCGAAGGGCCGAATGGCCTACTCCTGCACCTATTGTCTATTGTCTATTGTTATTCCTTTATCATGTATCTGTACAATGTAAACAGCTCGATTGTAATCATGTGTTGTCTTTCCGCTGACTGGTTAGCAGGCAACACAAAAGCTTTTCACTGTATCTAGGCACGCGTGACGATGAACTAAACTGAACAAACTAACAATTCATAAGAGGAGAGGAGTGTCCCATCTGTGCCAGTGGGGTCACAGGTTAAGAATAAGGCGTTGGCCTCATTTAGGACAGAGATGAGGAAGTGAGCAGAGTTGTGAATCTGTGGAATTCTCCGCCACAGACGGCAGTGGAGGTCAATTCACTGGATGTTTTCAAGAGAAAGTTAGATTTAGCTCTTCGGGCTAAGGGAATCAAGGGATACGGGGAGAAAACAGGAACGGGGTACTGATTGGGGATGATCAGCCATGATCATATTGAATGGCGGTGCTGGCTCGAAGGGCCGAATGGCCTTCTCCTGCACCTATTTTCTATGTTTCTGTGTTTCTATGTGCCTAAGTTCACGATAACACGCCCAGCTCATCCAGAGAGGAGATTCCAGCAGTTACTGATCAACAGCTGCACCCTCAGACATGAGGAAACCTGCTTCACAAACAATCACTGTAGGAGCCAGGAACTGCAGCTGCTGGCTTACAGAAAAGGACACAAAGTGCTGGAGTAACTCAACGGGTCAGATAGCATCTCAGTCTGAAGAAGGGTCTCGACCTGAAAGTCACCCATTCCTTCTCTCCAGAGATGCTGCCTGTCCCGCTGAGTTAAGGGCCAGAGAACTGGATGGCGACATTTCAAGTCGGGATCCTTCTTCAGACTGATTGTAATGGAGGGCGGAGGCTTCAGGAATATCTCCTTCACAGGGTTACATTTCTTTTCTAACCACAAACAAATCTCCCACTTCTTTATGAGAAGTGTCACATCTATATCAGGGCGGCACAGTGGCGCAGCTGGAGACCCGGGTTCCATCCCGGCTGCGGGTGCTGTCTGTGCGGAGTTTGCACGTTCTCCCCTTGACCCGCGTGGGTTTTCTCCGGGTACTCCGGTTTCCTCCCACACGCCAAAGACGTGCATGTTTGTCAGTTAATTGGCTTGGTGTAAGTGTAAATGGTCCCTAGTGTGTGTGTGTGTAGGATAGTGTTAGTGTGCGGGGATCGCTGGTCAGTGCGGACTCGATGGGCCGAAGGGCCTGTTTCCACGCTGTATCTCTGAACTGAACTAAACTAAAACTGTGTCCTCTCTTCCTCTGCTCTCCTCCACTCACACACTCCTTCCTTTCTCCCCTTTCCTGCTCACACCCCTCACTCTTCCCCTCTCCCTCCCCCTCTCCCTCTCCCTCTCTCCCTCTCCCCCTCTCTCCCCCTCCCTCTCTCCCCTCTCTCCCCCCTCTCCCCCTCTCTCCCCTCTCCCCTATCTCCCCCTCTCTCCCCTCTCTCCCCTCTCTCCCTCTCGCCCCTCTCTCGCCCCTCTCTCCTCTCCCTCTCTCCCTCCCTCTCCCCCTCCCCCTCTCTCTCCCCCTCTCTCCCCTCTCTCCCCCCCTCTCCCCCCTCTCCCCCCTCTCCCCCCTCTACCCCTCTCTCCCTTCTCCCCCCTCTCCCCCTCTCCCACCCTCTCTTCCCCTCTCCTCTCCTCTCCCCCTCTCTCCCCCTCTCTCTCCCCCTCTCTCCCTCTCTCTCTCCCCCCTATCTCTCCCCCCAGCTCTCTCTCCTCTCCCGCTCCCCTCTCTCCCTCTCTCGCTCCCCTCTCTCCCCCCGCTCTCCCCCCTCTCTCCCCCCTCTCTCCCCCCTCTCTCCCCCTCTCCCCCCTCTCTTCCCCTTCTCTTCCCCTCTCTCCCCCTCTCTCCCCCCTCTCTCCCCCTCTCCCCCCCTCTCCCCCCCACTCTCCCCCTCTCTCTCTCTCCTCCCTCTCTCCCCTCCCTCTCACCCTCACTTCCCCTCTCTCCCCTCTCCATCCCCCTCTCTCCCCCATCTCTCCCCCTCTCCCACTCCCTCCCCCTCTCTCCCCTCTCCTCTCCGCTTTCCTCTCCCCCTCTCTCCCCCTCTCCCCTCTCTCCCCCTCTCTCCCCTCTCCCCCTCTCCCCTATATCCCCCTCTCTCCCCTCTCTCCCCTCTCTCCCCTCTCTCTCCCCTCCTCTCCCCCTCTCTCCCCTCTCTCCCCTCCCTCTCTCTCTCTCCCTCTCTCCCTCTCTCTCTCTCCCTCTCTCCCCCTCTCTCTCCCCCTCCCTCCTTCCCTCTCCCTCCCTCACCCCCCCTCCCCCTCCCTCTCCCTCTCTCCCCCCCTCTCCCTCTCCCTCTCTCCCTCCCTCACCCTCTCCCTCTCTCCCTCCCTCTCTCCCTCTCTCTCCCCCTCTCCCTCTCTCCCCTATCTCCCCCTCTCCCCCTCTCCCCCTCTCTCCCCTCTCCCCCCTCTCCCCCCTCTCTCCTCTCCCCCGCTCTCAGCCCCCTCTCTCCCTCTCCCCCTCTCTCCCCCTCTCTCCCCCTCACTCCCCTCTCTCCCCCTCACTCCCCTCTCTCCCCCTCACTCCCCTCTCTCCCCCCTCTCTCCCCTCTCTCCCCCTCTCCCCTCTCCCCCTCTCTCCTCTCCCCTGTGATCATAGATCAGTGACCTACGGCTAAGATTGTTGTAAGAACGTGTCACATTAACCTTGCTGCTGTAACAATAAGGATGTTAACTAAATAACCCGTTCCCTTCTGCTGTTCCTGTTCACAGCCCAGCGTTGTCGGAAATGATGCAGTTTAAATTTCCTCGAGTTGAGAATTCGCACGGGCTCACATTGTAAGTACGATCCGCTTTGTCCCGTGTTGTAACTACAGAATAGGGCAGTGAGATTCATCTAAAGGCAGGGTTCCTGCACTGAAACTGACTGAGGACAGACACTTCCTGCCCCTTGCTCTTCTGTTTCCCACCTCTTGTACTTCCATTTCCTGCCTCCTGGCTCTTCCTCTTCCTGCCTCTTGTACTTCCATTTCCTCCCCTTTACCCTTCCACTTCCCACCTCTTGTACTTCCACTTCCTCCTTCTCCCACTTACTTCCTGCCGCTTGCCCTTCCATTTCCTCCTTCTTGTACTTCCCTTCCTCTTCCTCTTCCTCTTCCTGCCTCTTGCCCTTCCATTTCCTGCTGTTTCCCGTGCATTTCCCGCCTCTTGCTCCCCTATTTCCTGCCTCGTGCCTCTCTGTTTCCATAGATCAGCCATGATTGAATGGCGTAGTAGACTTGATGGGCCGAATGGCCCACTTGTGAACTTCTGACCTTATAAATGTGTAGAACCTGACTCTCATTAGGGAGAAGGAAGATATCCTCTGCGTTAGTTGTTGTAGAGAACTGGGTTCAACCCTGACCTCAGCCGCTGTCTGTGTGGAGTTTGCACGTTCTCCTTGTGACTAAAAGTGACTGGATGCTCCAGTTTCCTCCCAAGTCCCAAAGTTTACAATTTACATAAACCTGTATGCACGTCTTTGGAGTGTGGGAGGAAACCGGAGCACCCGGAGAAAACCCACGCGGGTCACAGGGAGAATGTACAAGAGTGTGGGGTTAGTGTGTGGGTGGGTGTGGGGTTAGTGTGTGTGGGTGTGGGGTTAGTGTGTGGGGTTAGTGTGTGTGTGTGGGTGGGGGCTTCATGCTGGAGTGTGGACTTATTTCCGTGCTATCCAACTCTGTGACTCACTCCTGTCTCTCTCTCCTTTGTCCATTCACAGGCCCAGTGGTGCGACTGCTCCTACACACTGACCGATGGCCGGACCTGCCAGCCACCACATGCTGCCCTCCCTGCCAGAGGGTCACCAGTGATTGTGCTTCGCCTATACTCACTCCATTGTCCATCCACTCCAGTGGCCGGCTGCTTCTGTGTCCTGTACCCCACTATGACATGTGTTGGCACATGCAGCCTCTCCAAGCCCAGGACACACACACACACACACACACACGTGTAGGTACATGTGCCCCAATACCGGCCTGCAACTTACAGACTTAAAGCACAGAAACAGGCCCTTCGGCCCGCCAAGTCCATGCCAACCCATTTGGTCCCATCTATCGGCATTTGTCCCATTGCTTAGCTTCGGTGATTCAAATGCTTGTCAAATTGCTTCGTAAATAACACAGGACCAGCTCACTCCCCTTGATCAATATTTCCCTCTCTCTACCTCCTGCCTCTCCTGTTAAACCTACGCCCTCTTGCCCATCAGACCCGACCATTGCTAAAAGATTCTTACCATTACCAGCCTGCACCCCAGCGATATGAACATTGACTTCTCTTACTTCAAATAGCCCTTGCTTTCCCTCTCTCTCCATCCCCTCCCCCGTTCCCAGTTCTCCCACTAGTCTTACTGTCTCCGACTACATTCTATCTCCGTCCCGCCCACTCCCCACATCAGTGTGAAGAAGGGTCTCGACCCGAAACGTCACCTATCCATGTTCTCCACAGATGCTGCCTGACCCGCTGAGTTACTCCAGCACTCTGTGAAACGTCACCTATCCATGTTCTCCACAGATGCTGCCTGACCCGCTGAGTTATGGTGCAGCAGCATCTATGGAGCTAAGGAAATAGGCAACGTTTCGGGCCGAAACCCTTCTGGAAATAGGCAACGTTTCGGGTCGAAACCCGGAAGGGTTTCGGCCGGAAACGTTGCCTATTTCCTTAGCTCCATAGATGCTGCTGCACCCGCTGAGTTACTCCAGCACTCTGTGAAACGTCACCTATCCACGTTCTCCACAGATGCTGCCTGACCCGCTGAGTTACTCCAGCACTCTGTGAAACGTCACCTATCCATGTTCTCCACAGATGCTGCCTGACCCGCTGAGTTACTCCAGCACTCTGTGAAATGTCACCTATCCATGTTCTCCACAGATGCTGCCTGACCCACTGAGTTACTCCAGCACTGTGAAACGTCACCTATCCACGTTCTCCACAGATGCTGCCTGACCCGCTGAGTTACTCCAGCACTCTGTGAAACGTCACCTATCCATGTTCTCCACAGATGCTGCCTGACCCGCTGAGTTACTCCAGCACTCTGTGTCTGTCCATCCAGGGAAACAAGCCCAGTGTTTGATACTTGGCCATTGCCATCAACGTATAGAGACCCAATTAGGGACTCTTCCAACATCCCGGAATCTCGCTGGTGCCTGGGAATTACTGCCACAAATCTACTTGATCCTTGGGAGTTTCTGCCACAATCCCACTTGTGAATTTCCATCGCATTCATGATGTTCCTGTATCCACAATTGGCCACTCAGCTCCCTAAGCATGCCGACACTGTTGTCTCAACTCAGTATTTCTATTTATTTGCTTGTAGATGGGGGTTTTTTTTCATTCATTGTACCAAAGGGAACCTTAAAGAAAGGTGTACGTTGCGCAGTATGATGGCTGTGCTCTTGTTCTCTGGATGTCGACTGCCATTAATAAAGAATACTTGGCCAAGATCTGTCCCGGTTATTAACTTTCTACCGACAGACGGAACAAGACTCATGGATCTGTTATCTGGCATTCCCAGTGGCGAATAGGTGTTCGGAGAGTTCGAACTCTCTGTGTGAAAAAGTGTTTCCTCATCTTAGACAAAATTGCTGGAGAAACTCAGCGGGTGAGGCAGCATCTATGCATCTATAGGCGACGTTTCAGGGCGAGACCCTTCTTCAGACTGATGTGGGGTGGGGGGGGGGGTGGGGTTTCCCTCTCTGGAAATGCTGGAGAAACTCAGCGGGTGCAGCAGCATCTTTGGAGCAAAGGAAATAGGCAACGTTTCGGCCCGAAACCCTTCTGGGTTTCGGCCCGAAACGTTGCCTATTTCCTTCAGTCTGAAGAAGGGTCTCGCCCCGAAACGTCGCCTATTTCCTTCGCTCCATAAATGCTGCCTCGCCCGCTGAGTTACTCCAGCATTTTTGTCCACCTTCGATTTTTCCAGCATCTGCAGTTCTTTCTGAGAAACATCAGTTGGACTTGATTGGAGCAGTTGAAACATGTTGCAGAAGTTGCACATTCCACCCTACACAAGAAAATCAAAAAACTACTCTGTGTGAGACAAATGTTGGGAATTTAAAACCTCTTTAAGGTAATTAGAGATTTTTGGGAAGAGTTTCCACGCTGTATCTCTAAACTCAACTAGTGTGTAGATAAAAATGCTGGAGAAACTCAGCGGGTGAGGCAGCATCTAGGGAGCGAAGGAATAGGTGACGTTTCGGGTCGAGACCCTTCTTCAGACTGAACGGGTGATCATTGGTCTGGGCGGACTCGGTGGGCCAGAGGAGATTAGTTTAACTGGGCATCGTGTACAGCATGGACATTGTGGGCCGAAGGGCCTGTTCCTGTGCTGGACTGTGCCATGTCAGTTTTCATAGAGTATTACCTTGTTCCTTGCCATCTAAAACCACAGCATCAGTTTAGACAATAGACAATAGACAATAGACAATAGACAATAGGTGCAGGAGTGCGCCATTCGGCCCTTCGAGCCTGCCTATATACAGTTTAGTTTATATTGTCACGTGTATCGAGGTACAATGAAAAGCTTTTTGTTGCGTGCTATCCAGACAGCAGTCTGTTTGGTGACCCTTGTACTATCCTTGATGGGACTTTGCTGGCTTTACCTTGCACTAAACGTTATTCCCTTATGTATCTAGACACTGTAAATGGCTCGATTGTAATCAAGCTTTCCGCTGCTAGATAGCACGCAACAAAAGTTTTACACTGTACCTCGGTACACGTGACAAGAAACTAAACTGAATTACTCCAGTACTTTGTGTTTTGCTCAGGATTCGAGCCTGTTTTATCCTCCAAATCCTCCCTTTCCATAATAGACACAAAACGCTGGAGTAACTCAGCGGGACAGGCATCATCTCTGGAGAGAAGGAACGGGTGATGTTTCGGGTCTAGACCCTTCTTCAGTCTGACCCAAAACGTCACCCATTCCTTCTCTCCAGAGATGCTGCCTGTCCCGCTGAGTTACTCCAGCATTTTGTGTCTATCTTTGGTTTAAACCAGCATCTGCAGTTCCTTCTTGTCTATGGCCAGATACTGTAGGTGGCCAGATATTGTCACCACGAGGGTTGTGAAATCCAGGCATGTTCTAGGGGTAGGGAAATCCAAGTACTTCTGTCTGTCAGCTTTCCTTTTGGTTTCTCTCCACTGTCACTGACTCAACAACCCTCGATAAAACACTGCCCTTGGGTCACTGATCCTTCAAACACTCCAAACCATCTCTGTCTCATAAAACTACGCAGTTTTTAAACCCGCGGCTCTCAAGAGGGTAATTCCAGCTTCTCCGATCCATACATCCGGCTGTAGTCCCACAGCCTTGGATGGAAACCAGGGACTATAATTCAGTGAGAAACGTCTGTGTGTATGTGTGTAACGTGAGGAATCGGACACAACCTCCTCCCCTCTCATCCTCCACCACCGAGTCTCAATGGGCCAAACTAGTTTAGAGATACAGCACGGAAACAGGCCCTTCGGCCCACCGAGTCCGTGCCGACCAGCGATCCCCGCACACTAACACCATCCGACACACACTAGGGACAATTTACTCTTTTTTTAAACCGAAGCCAACTAACCTACAAACCTGCATGCCTCTGGAGTGTGGGAGGAAACCGGAGCACCCGGAGAAAACCCACGCGGTCACGGGGAGAACGTGCAAACTCCGTACATACAGCGCCCGTAGTCAGGATGGAACCCGGGTCTCTGGCGCTGTGAGGCAGCAGCTCTACCCGCTGCACCACCTGCAGAAACATTATATTTATATCGAACATTTTAATGGGGTTCTTTATCCCCAAGGTGCCTGAGGTGATGAAACAATCTAGGTCAGTTTGACACAAGAGTCAGCATGGATGTGGTGGGACGAAGGGCCCTCTCTGTGCTGTTCGACACCAAGCTTTAGCGATCGTTAGGCAGAAGGGAGGACAGATGAAGGTGGGTGGAGGGGTTGGAATATTAACGGAGGAAGATTGTGTCACTTTGTAGGTTATTGGGGTTGAGAGGTTTTAATTTAATTTAATTCCGTTTTATTTGTTATATGTAGGTTAACACAGGGTCAGTGGGAAATGAAATGTGTTTGACTGGACAATGGGTCACCAGCAATAATATAACATGGGTAAAATAAAATAAAAATGACATTGGAAAGGTCAAAATGCAATAACAAATAAGCTAACCAACATATATGATTGTATTCACTGGAGTTTAGGAGGATGAGGGGAAGGTCTTATAGAAACATATACAATTATAAAAGGACTGGTCAAGCTAGATACAGGAAAAATGTTGCCCGCTGGTGGCAAATGTCCTGACTGGCTGGGAGACAGTTGCCAGTGATCGTTCCACCAGTGTTGTTCACCATTGTCTAATGAGTTGGGTCATTAAGTCTAATGAGTTGTCATTGAGTTGTCTAATGAGGGTCATTGTCTAATGAGTTGGGTCATTAAGTCGACACTTGTGTTTGCTATTGGGGCAGTGCAGCGTAGGTTCATGAGGTTAATCTCCGGGATGGCTGGACTGTCATATGAGGAAAGACTGGGCTTGTATTCACTGGAGTTTAGAAGGATGAGGGGCTATCTTATAGAAACATATACAATTATAAAAGGACTGGACAAGCTAGATGCAGGAAAAATGTTCCCAATGTTGGGCGAGTCCAGAACCGGGGGCCACAGTCTACGATTAAGGGGTCGGCCATTTAAAACTGAGATGAGAAAAACCTTTTTCACCTCGAGAGTTGTGAATTTGTGGAATTCCCTGCCACAGAGGGCAGTGGAGGCCAAATCACTGGATGGATTTAAGAGAGAGTTAGATAGAGCTCTAGGGGCTAGTGGAGTCAAGGGATATGGGGAGAAGGCAGGCATGGGTTATTGATTGTGGATGATCAGCCACGATCACAATGAATGGTGAGACAGGCTCGAAGGGCCGAATGGCCTCCTCCTGCACCTATTGTCTATGTTTGGGCGAGGTTGTGCCTGATGCTCAGACTCCAGCTGTATAGTAAACATGCCCGACCAAACAGGGCACTGTTTATTTCCACAACAACTTTCTTGTTATGCTTTGAGTTTACAGGTAAAAGGGCAACACTCACCTACGGGGCGTGCGCGTTGCCATGGCGACAGAGTGAGGTGAGAGGGTGAGACGCGATGGTTTGGCGATTTAACCGTGAACCTGCCGGGCCCGCGGTCGGCACGGTGGCGCAGCGGGTAGAGCTGCTGCCTCACAGACTCAGAATCAAAGGACGTTCTTTAAGGAAGGAGATGAGGAGAAATTTCTTTAGTCAGAGGGTGGTGAATCTGTGGAATTCATTGCCACAGAAGGCAGTGGATATATTTAAGGCAGAGATGGAAATATTGTTGATTAGTGCGGGTGTCGGGGGTTATGGGGAGAAGGCAGGAGAATGGGGTTAGGAGGGAGAGATTGATCAGCCATGTAGAGTAGACTTGATGGGCCGAATGGCCTAATTCTACTCCTATACCTTATGGCCTTAGTACATCCCCAGAGACCCAAGTTCGATCCTGACCATGGGTGCCTGCTGTCTGTGTGGAGTTTGCACGTTCTCCCTGTGACCGCCTGGGTTTTCTCCGGGCGCTCCGGTTTCCTCCCACATCCCAAAGACGCCCCTCTGCAAAATCTACTCAAAGTGTGCACACTTTGAAGAAGTTCCACCTCCTCTCTCCGGCTGGAGTTTGTGTGACCCTCCGCTGACCCCCCTCTCGCTGACCCCCCTCTCGCTGACCCCCCTCTGCGATTCCTGCTGCTCCCCATGCTCCATCACTACCGATCACTTGCCCAGCTTAGTCCTGCTCACCTCCTCTCCTTCCCAACTATCTCCATCAGCGATATTAAGGCTGGGTTTGGCTCCAGAGATGTCGACAACACTTTGAGCTCTGGGTGCATTGTAAAGCAGACCAGAGACCTCCAGTGGCCGTGATGCAAACTGCAAACATAGTCTGCACAAGAAAGAACTGCAGATGCTGGTTAAATCGAAGGAAGACACAAAGTGCTGGAGTAACTCAACAGGTGAGGCAGCGTCTCTGAGTCCCAGCGATGTTGCTTGACCTGCTGAGTTACTCCAGCACTTTGTGCCACCTCTATTATCCAGCTTTATCTACCCCCTCCCCTCCACCCCCCTTTCTCCAGTCCTCATCAGGGGACCCATCTGCCTTTGGGACCCTTCTTCATCAGCCTGAAGAATGGTTACAATGCATCACCTGTCCACTTCCCTCCACAGATGCTGCCCTCACCTACCCTCACCTACCCTGTGGCCCTCACCTGCCCTCACCTGCCCTCACCTGCCCTCACCTGCCCTCACCTGCCCTCACCCACCCTCACCTGCCCTTACCCACCCTCACCTGTCCTGCTGCCCTCACCTACCCTCACCTGCCCTCACCCACCCTCACCTGTCCTGCTGCCCTCACCTACCCTCACCCACCCTCACCTGTCCTGTGGCCCTCACCTGCCCTCACCTGCCCTCACCTGCCCTCACCCACCCTCACCTGCCCTGTGGCCCTCACCCACCCTCACCTACCCTCACCTGCCCTGTGGCCCTCACCTACCCTCACCTACCCTCACCTACCCTCACCCACCCTCACCTGCCCTGCTGCCCTCACCTACCCTCACCCACCCTCACCTGCCCTGCTGCCCTCACCTGCCCTCACCCACCCTCACCTGTCCTGTGGCCCTCACCTGCCCTCACCTGCCCTCACCTGCCCTCACCCGCCCCCACCCACCCCCACCTGCCCCCACCCGCCCCCACCTGCCCAAGTGGCCGTCCCGTCCCCCTCTCCTGTAGCGGGGAGCCCGGAAGGCAGCTCCAGTGGAGTGCGTGCGTGTGTGGTGTTTACCAGGCCACCAGATCAATACCTCATCGTCACAGCGTTGTGGTCGAGCAAGCTGGGATAAAAATATCACCAGGAGTAATGTGAGCAGCTGGAGGAAGCAGAGCAAGGTGATGAGTCAGGCTGCAGCTCAGGAGGGAGAGATAAATCAGCCATGATCCAATAATGGCATAGACTCGATGGGCCGAATGGCTGAATTCTGCTCCTATCACATGAATTTATAGAGAGATACAGAGTGAAACAGACCCTTCAGCCCAACTCGCCCACACCGGCCAACAATGTCCCAGCTACACTAGTCCCACCTGCCTCCATTTGGTCCATATCCCTCCAAACCTGTCCTATCTATGTACATGTCTAACTGTTTCTTAAACATTGGGATAGTCCCAGCCTCAAGTACCTCCTCTGGCAGCTTGTTCCATACACCCACCACCCTCTGTGTGAAAAAGTTACCCCTCAGATTCCTATTAAATCTTTCCCCTTCACCTTGAACCTATGTCACCTACTCTGGGCAAGAGACTCTGTGCATCTACCCGATCTATTCCTCTCTTGATTTTATACACCTCTAGAAGATGCCCCCTCATCCTCCTGGGGAGAAGGCAGGAAAATGGGGTTGAGAGGGAAAAATAGATCAGCCATGATGAATGGTAGAGTAGACTCGATGGGAAGAATGGAGTGCTGGAGTAACTCAGCGGGTCAGGCAGCATCTGTGGAGAACATGGATAGGTGACGTTTCACAGAGTGCTGGAATAACTCAGCGGGTGCAGCAGCATCTATGGAGCTAAAGAAATAGGCAACGTTTCGGGCCGAAACCCTTCCGGGTTTCGACCCGAAACGTTGCCTATTTCCAGAAGGGTTTCGGCCCGAAACGTTGCCTATTTCCTTAGCTCCATAGATGCTGCTGCACCATAACTCAGCGGGTCAGGCAGCATCTGTGGAGAACATGGATAGGTGACGTTTCACAGAGTGCTGGAGTAACTCAGCAGGTCAGGCAGCATCTGTGGAGAACAATGGTAGGAATCTAGTGTTCCAGCGTTATCGTGTAACACACGGCCAAATAATCGAACAGCTCTGGTCTATCAGTGATCTATCTATCGCCCTGAGGTTGATTCTTCATTTATAAATCTGCTCACCATAGTCTCACTATCGTAGTGTTCTAGTGATTTACTTCAGTTTCACCTCTGGTTTAGTTTGAGTCTAGTTTATTCGTGTGTAAGTATATTAGTGCCCCAAGATGGAATGAAAAGCTTTTGTTTGTCATAAGACCATAAGGGATAGCAGCAGACCTAGGCCATTCGGCCCATCGAGTCTACTCCACCATTCAATCATCAAATAGCGGAGTCAGGGGATATGGGGAGAAAGCAGGAACGGGGTACTGCTTGTGGATGATCAGCCATGATCACATTGAATGGCGGTGCTGGCTTGAAGGGCCGAATGGCCTCCTCCTGTACCTATTTCTCCTTACCCCATTCTCCTGCCTTCTCCCCGTAACCCCTGACACCCGTACTGATCAAGACGTTTGTGCCGTCCAGTAAAAGGATTCTCGACCCGAAACGTCACCCATTCCTTCTCTCCAGAGATGCTGCCTGTCTGTCCCGCTGAGTTACTCCAGCATTTTTTGTCTATCTTCGGTTCAAACCAGCATCTGCAGTTCCTTCCCACACACAAAGAAAAGACAATACAATCAATCTGCCCACAGTACACAGATAAAGGATAAAAGATACAACATTTAGTGTAATGTAATATTGAAGACCGATTAATGGCCGGTCATAGGTCTCCAAAGAGATAAATAGGTCAGGACCGCAATCTAGTTGATGAGACGGTTCAGTTGCCTGATAACAGCTGAGAAGAAACTGAAGAAGGGTCTCGACCTGAAACGTCACCCATTCCTTCTCTCCAGAGATGCTGCCTGCCTGTCCCGCTGAGTTACTCCAGCACTTTGTGTCTACCTTTGGGAAGAAACTGTCCCTGAATCAGGAGGTGTGTGTTTTACGTCTGCAGGTTAAGTGGTTCATAATCCTACACTCTCAGATGTAATGGACCGGTGCCAAACTGCTCCGGGCTGCCACCGCTGGGTGTGGTCAAATCCCACCAGTTAATTCACCCTCTGTCATCTTCGACGGTGCCCCTGCCCACACTGGCACCAGGGAACTCAAGCCTGCTGTGCCAACCATATCACCAAGACAATGGCCAGGACCGGGGTGGCCTCCAACATGCCCAAGAGTGAATGTAACCAGGACTTGAGGGTCTGATCTACGGAGAGAGGGTGGACAGGCTATGATTTTAATTCCTTGGAGCACAGGAGGCTAAGGGGTGATTGTATAGTGTATAACATCATAATAGGTAGGGTAGAGGCACAGAGTCTTTTACCCAGAACATGGGAATCCATTTGTCCCAGTTTGGCCACAGTGGCTCGAAACCTTTCCTGTCGATGTACCTGTCCAAATGTTGTTCTTGTACTTGCCTCAACTACAATCCTGCTCTGTACAACCACACTTTGTAGTTGGCACGGTGGCGCAGAGGTAGAGTTACTGCCTCACAGCGCCAGAGACCCGGGTTCGATCCCGACTACGGGCGCTGTCTGTACGGAGTTTGTGCACGTTCTCCCCGTGACCGGGTGGGTTTTCTCCGGGTGATCCGGTTTCCTCCCACACTCCAAAGACGTACAGGTTTGTAGGTTCATTGGCTTGGTATAATTGTAAATTGTCCCTAGTGTGTGTGTGTGTGTGTAGGATAGTGTTAGTGTTAGTGTGCGGAGATCGCTGGTCAGTGTGAATGGCCCGTCTCTGCGCAATATCTCTAAAGTCAAAAGTTGTGCCAATCTCCATCAAGCCTTGAGAATTATTCTGCTGACCCGACACGAACGCAGGAACGAGTTTATTGACCTGACCTCGTAAGGGAAGATAAAAGAGCCATTAATTCTACGCACTAATCACGATGATAAAATTAGCTGCCACCGTCCACTCTCTTAAACGATAACCTTGGTGACCAAATACGCAAGGATTACACAAGTCTACATTTTGGGTTGCGACCCTCGCTCAGACTGAAGAAGGGTGCAGACCCGAATCATCCTGTATCTATCGCCTCCACAGATGCTGCCTGACCCGCTGAGTTCCTCCAGCACTCTCTTCTGTAGATAGACACTAAATGCTGCAGTCAATAGCTCAGGCCCTGAAGTCCTCGTAAATCTTCTCAGCCCCCTGTACCAGTGACAACCTCTCAACTAACAACAAAACATTCTACATTTCCTTAGCTTTGTCTGCCTTGATCTGTCGTTTTCACACCTCACCCTTCCATATAGGACGACAAATAGCACAATGGGCTAAGTGTTCGGCTGGTGACCGGAAGGTGGCCGGTTCGAATCCCGCTTGGACTGCATACTGTCGTTGTATCCTTGGGCAAGACACTTCACCCACCTTTGCCTGTGTGTGAATGTGTGTGAGTGATTGGTGGTGGTCGGAGGGGCCGTAGGCGCAGAATGGCAGCCACGCTTCTGTCAGTCTGCCCCAGGGCAGCTGTGGCTACAGAAGTAGCTTACCACCACCGAGTGTGACTGAGGAGTGAATGAATAATGCGATGTAAAGCGCCTTGAGTATTAGAAAGGCGCTATATAAATCCCATCCATTATTATTATTATTGTTATGTGTATATCTTGGGTTTAAACCAGCATCTGCAGTTCCTTCCTACACATTCAGTCAGTTCCCAATATCTCTGACCAAGGGGGAAATGGAGGAGGACTGGCCACATTTTGTGCCCTTCCATCACAGTGATGAATGATGTGGTGGATGTTTGTGTTACATTTTTATTGTGTATTGTGTGTTCTTTTTCATTGTATCGCTGCTGGCAAATTCATTTCACTTGCACTTTAGGTGCCAGTGACGAATAAAAATCCCATCCATTATTATTATTATTATTATTATTATATCTCCATGTCTCCCTCTCCCCTGACTCTCGGTCTGAAGAAGGGCCTCGACCTGAAACGTCATCCATTCCTTCCTTCCAGAGATGCTGCCTGTCCCGCTGAGTTACTCCAGCTTTTTGTGACTAACACCTTTTCTATAGCAGGGTGACCAGAACAGAGCACGTGGCCTCACCAACGTCCGATACAAGTTACTCTAAATGTGTCCTCTTGTCCCTTTGCTAAAGCCTGGCATGGGAAACGAGAGGACATTGGAGATTAAGAAATCAGGTAACATTCCATCAAACATAGAAACATAGAAAATAGGTGCAGCAGTAGGCCATTCGGCCCTTCGAGCCTGCACCACCATTCAATATGATCATGGCTGATCATCCAACTCAGTATCCTGTACCTGCCTTCTCTCCATACCCCCTGATCCCTTTAGCCACAAGGGCCACATCTAACTCCCTCTTAAATATAGCCAATGAACTGTGGCCTCAACTATCTTCTGTGGCAGAGAATTCCACAGATTCACCACTCTCTGTGTGGAAATTTTTTTTCTCATCTCGGTCCTAAAAGACTTCCCCCTTATCCTTAAACTGTGACCCCTTGTTCTGGACTTCCCCAACATCGGGAACAATCTTCCTGCATCTAGCCTGTCCAACCCCTTAAGAATTTTGTAAGTTTCTATAAGATCCCCCCTCAATCTTCTATATTCTAGCGAGTACAAGCTGAGTCTATCCAGTCTTTCTTCATATCCTGCTATCCCGGGAATCAGTCTGGTGAACCCTCTCTGTACTCCCTCTATGGCAAGAATGTATTTCCTCAGATTAGGAGACCAAAACTGTACGCAATACTCCAGGTGTGGTCTCACCAAGACCCTGTACAACTGCAGTAGAACCTCCCTGCTCCTGTACTCCAGGTGTGGTCTCACCAAGACCCTCATCAGGATCGAGATATGGTCTTGCAGAGCAATGAGTTTCTGCAAACTGCCAACTCAGACCAAAATATGGGATGCTGTTGCTCTTCAATAATTAACTGAGGTGTAGTCTATCTAAAGAAGCAATTACACAGTGAATTACAGCTCCAAATAGCATTCTTAGCCATCGTAAGCAGCAATTAAATCACAAGGTCAATATTATTCAATTAAGTAACTTCTCAGAGCATCTTGTCGAGGCAGAATAGACAAGTAATGCTCCAGTTACATGATAATTTCCTCATTAACAGAAGACAATGCGGCTTCATGGACAAAGTACAAGGAAAAGTGGACTGAAGTCATCTAATTGTATTTGACAGCTGGGCTAATGTTGCCCGGCTCTTCATTGATTGTAACATTGTGTTTATTAATGCTTGCACATTGGCCAAGTTGGGAATGGTAATAATAATGGGAACGGCACTGCCCCAAGGAGTATCGGAATAAGGGGCCTTTCAGCCCCTCTATCTTGTGCTTTCCCAACAGACACGGTGGCGCAGCGGTAGAGTTGCTGCCTCTCACCGCTTGCAGCGCCGGAGACCCGGGTTCGATCCCGACTACGGGCGCTGTCTGTACGGAGTTTGCACGTTCTCCCCGTGACCTGCGTGGGTTTTCTCCGAGATCTTCGGTTTCCTCCCACACTCCAAAGACGTGCAGGTTTGTAGGTTAATTGGCTTGGTGTGTGTGTAAATTGTCCCTAGTGTGTGTAGGATAGTGTTAGTGTGCGGGGATCGATGGTCGGTGTGGACTCAGTGGGTCGAAGGGCCTGTTTCCGCGCTGTATCTCTAAACTAAACAACAGAGTTACCTTTGCTCAATATGCTTTGGTCTCTCATTGATTATAGAACAGTATAGCACAAGAACAGGCCCTTCGGCCCACAGTGTCTGTGCTGACTATGTGATAGGTCAGCACAGTAAATAGTGTGGTCTATTTCCCCAGGGCACTACAATGAACAGAATATAGACACAGAATGCTGGAGTAACTCAGCGGGACAGGCAGCATCTCTGGCGAGAAGGAACGGGTGATGTTTCGGGTCGAGACCTTTCTTCAGACTGGGAGTCAGGGGAGAGAGGGAGACAGAAATATGGAAGGGTAAGGTGTGAAAACAAAAGATCAAAGGGGATGTAGAATGGTTCACTGTTGGATGCGGGGAAGGTGACAAGGAGGGGTCCCATCAGTAACATTAATCTGGCTGTGAAACTAGCCGCAGAACTAGGGTGGGGGAGTGAGGCTATCTAATCTAATCTAATCTAAACTATAATAATATTAAAAATACATTTGCACAGATACTTGGGTAGGAAAGGTTTAGGGAGATATGGATCAAAAACAAGCCAAAGGGACCAACAGTGGGTGAGAGCATCTATGGAGCTGTTTAATGGTCTTTTCTGTGGCATCTATTAGCCAATGGGACCAGCTTCAATGGGGCATGTAAGAAGTAACTGCAGATGCTGCTTTAAACCGAAGATAGACACAAAATGCTGGAGTAACTCAGCGGGACAGGCAGCATCTCTGGAGAGAAGGAATGGGTGACGTTTTGGGTCGAGACCCTTCTTCAGACTGGTTAGGGATAAGGGAGTCGCACGAGCTTCATTGGCTCGTCTCCAGCTGGTTCAAAATGCTGCCGCTCGCCTTTTGACCGGAACTCGAAAGAGGGAGCACATTACGCCAATTTTGGCCTCCCTTCACTGGCTCCCAGTGCACTTTCGAGTTCATTTTAAAATTATTTTATTTGTTTTCAAATCGTTGAATGGGCTCGCCCCGCCTTACCTCTCTGAGCTGCTCCACCTATATGCTCCTGCCCAGGTGCCTCAGGTCAGCTGATCAGCTGCTCCTTGAGGTACCACGGTCTAAGCGGAAGCTCAGAGGGGATAGAGCCTTTTCTGTTGCTGCTCCGGCACTCTGGAACACCTTGCCGTTGCACATCAGACAGGCCCCCTCACTGTCCATCTTCAAATCCTCCCTAAAAACTCATTTTTATTCTCTGGCTTTCGACACTGGCTGAGACATTGCTCCTGTTCTTAGGCTTTTAATGTCTTTTAATTTTTACTGTTTTTAGTCCTTCGTTTTACGGTTTTTAATGGTTTGTAATAACTTTTTGTCCATGAGTTCTCATGTACAGCACTTTGTGGCAACTGCGGTTGTTTAAAGCGCTTTATAAATAAAGTTTATTATTATTATTATTATTATATAAGGGAAACTAGAGATATAGTCGGTGGTTTTGAGAGATAAAGAACAATGAATCTTCTTCTTTCCTGTGGCGTGCACAGCCTAAAGTTGTTGGACAACTTGTTCAATTTGAGATAAAGGGAACAGGCCATTGGTAGCTGTTTGTTGGGCGAAAAAGAGAAGCTGGTGCGACTTGGGTGGGGGAGGGATAGAGGGAGAGAGGGAATGCCGGGGCTACCTGATGTGAGATAAATCAATATTCATACCACTGGGCTGTAAGTTGCCCAAGCAAAATATGAGATGCTGTTCCTCCAATTTGTGTTTAGCCACACTCTGACAATGGAGGAAACTGAGGACAGAAAGGTTTGTGTGGGAATGGGAAGGAGAATTAAAGTGGGGGCATTTGGGTCAGAATGGATGGGCTGGGCCGAAGGGCCTGTTTCTATGCTGTGCGCTTCGATGAGTCTGACATGCAATACCAGTATAGTGTGTGCTAATTGTGTTTAGTGTACCACCGACCGAACCATATAGATACAAATGGGAAATTGAAATAGGTCATCCTATCACGAAAGATATGTGGGACGAAAGTTTACAACAAATACTTCAATGTTCATTAAATGCCAGACATACTTTAATACAATTCAAGGTCTTACATAGACTACACTTCTCTAAAATAAAACTAAATAGAATCTTCCCACAAATCTCTCCTATTTGTGATAAATGTCTACATTTAGAGGCTAATTTAACACATACGTTTGCAAACTGTATAAAACTTAAACATTACTGGACAGATATTTTTGAAATAACTTCAGAAGTTATTAATACAAAACTGGACCCAGACACAAAATTAATAATACTTGGAATATTAGAACAAAGCTTAACACTCACAACAAACCAAAGAAATTTCCTCAATTACAGTATAATAACCGGAAAAAAATTAATATTAAAATTTTGGAAAGGCCCGACAACCCCCACAATTAAAATGTGGATTACGGAAATGTCGGAGACCCTATACTTAGAAAGAATTAGACTTGTCTTAATGGACAAACAAGATCTTTTCCATAAAATTTGGGCTCCATTCATTAACTATCTGAAGGGATAGATTGGCACAGTACAAGGACCCAGCTGAAACTTGAACTCAGGAATAGATGAAAAGCTATACTTTATAACCTACGAACCTATCTCCATTGATGTATTACAGGTAACCCATTCCACCTCCCTTGTTTTTCTGTTGTGTTTTTTTTTTAGGCTTTCTTTTTTATCTGTAACTTTCTACCCTCTATTTTTCTCGCTTTCTATAAAAAATAAAAATACTAGAAGTAGAAGTAATTGATAATGGAAAATTTTAATAATGTATGACTGATGTATATGAAAAGTTTTTTTTTACTATAATATGTAACTACATTTTATAATATGTCTACTTCTAATAAATAAATTACAAAAAAAAAAAAAAAAAAAAAAAAAAATAATTGTGTTTAGTGATCTTTTCTGTGACATCTATGGGTCAAACAGGGGCAAATGGGACCAGCTTCAATGGGGCATCTTGGACAGAATGGATGAATTGAATTGAATGTTATTTTGTCATTCAGACCTTTCTGTCTGAATGAAATTTGCGTTCAGAAACGATGCGTTGCTGTTTCTGATTATTCTTTACCAGGTGCCCTAGATAAATGATTCGTTCCTTCAGTAACTCGACGCTGACTCTACCAACCCCAACTATTCTTTACCAAGCCCTGTTACCACTTGTGTAAAACCATCCCGGCATTTCCCCTCTGCTATTAATGATGTTCCATAGAGATTCACAATAGATCTAAATTCGAGTCTAACATTTTATAGAAATGAACAGTTAAAAAGCTATAAATCGTAACCTTTATTAAATCACAGCCCCAGGCACCTAAGGTCAGTCCATTGAAATATCCCCACACTCAGCACTGTCCCAATAATTGCCTTTTAAAGTTCTACAAACTCATTATGACGGTTGCATTCAGTAAGGTCTTTATTCTAAAATATTAAACATTGCTGGATCAATAGGTTTTAGCAAACTCTGATGCTGCATTAGTCAAGGTAGGTAGGTATCGACTACATCTAATGGGAGCAAAGACCCATACAGATGGCTGGCCTTGCTGAGCTCAGCCTATGATGCACTGCTGAGGGCAACTCTTCCCTCCTACCCACCTACCTACCCACCTCCTACCTACTCCCACCCACCTACCCACCTACCTACCTACCCACCTACCCACCTACCCACCTACCCACCTACCTACCTACACCTACCTACCCACCTACCTACCCACCTACCTACCCACCTACCCACCTACCCACCTACCCACCTACCTACCTACACCTACCTACCCACCTACCTACCCACCTACCTACCTACACCTACCTACCCACCCACCTACCCACCCACCTACCCACCTACCTACCCACCTACCTACCTACCTACCCACCTACCTACCCCCCACCCCCCCACCCCCCCACCTACCCACCCACCCCCCCCTACCTACCCCCCCACCTACCCACCTACCCACCTACCTACCCACCTACCCACCTACCCACCTACCCACCTACCTACCCACCTACCCACCTCCCACCTACCTACCCACCTCCCACCTACCCACCCACCTACCCACCTACCCACCTACCCACCTACCCACCTACCTACCCACCTACCCACCTACCTCCCCCCCCCTACCCACCTACCTACCCACCTACCTACCTACCCACCTACCTACCCACCTACCCACCTACCTACCTACCCACCTTCCCACCTACCTACCTACCCACCTACCTACCCACCTACCCACCTACCTACCTACCCACCTACCCACCTACCCACCTACCTACCCACCTACCCACCTACCTACCTACCCACCTACCCACCTACCTACCTACCCACCTACCCACCTACCCACCTACCTACCCACCTACCCACCTACCCACCTACCCACCTACCCACCTACCCACCTACCTACCCACCTACCCACCTACCTACCTACCCACCTACCCACCTACCCACCTACCTACCCACCTACCCACCCACCTACCCACCTACCTACCTACCCACCTCCTACCTACCCACCTACCAACAACTCCGTTCCCACCAGTGCTGTGGGCAGCATGAGGGTGGGGATCAGGGAATATGATTTCAGCCAGAGTGTGGTGAATCTGTGGAATTCATTGCCACAGATGACTGTGGAGGCCAAGTCAGTGGGTATTCTTAAAGCTGAGAATGATAGATTCTTGATTAGTGCGGGTGTCAAAGGGTTACGGGGAGAAGGCAGGAGAATGGGGTTAGGAAGGAAAGATAGATCAGCCATGATTGAATGGTGGAGTAGACTCGATGGGCCGAATGGCCTAATTCTGCTCCTATCACATGGTTTGACTGGGTAGCATGCAGAAGAAGCGTTTTCACTGTAACTCTATACACGATAATAAATACATATGACAGAAGTGGACTACAAAAAGTAGTAAACACTGCCCAGTCCATCAGTGACTCTGACCTCCCCACCATCGAGGGGATCTATCGCAGTCGCTGCCTCAAAAAGGCTGGCAGCATCATCAAAGACCCACACCATCCTGGCCACACACTCATCTCCCCGCTACCTTCAGGTAGAAGGTACAGGAGCTTGAAATCGGCAACATCCAGGTTCAGGAACAGCTGCTTCCCCACAGCCATCAGGCTATTAAACACAGCTTCAAACAAAATCTGAACTTTAATTAGCCTATTGCACTTTGCTTATTTATGTATGTTTATATATATATTCAATGGTATATGGACACACTGAGCTGTTCTGTATTTATGCCTACTATATCTTGTTGTGCTGAAGCAAAGCAAGAATTTAATTGTCCTATCTGGGACACATGACAACAAACTGTCTTGAATTCTCTGCCACAGAAGGTAGTTGAGGCCACAGTTCATTGGCTATATTTAAGAGGGAGTTAGATGTGGCCCTTGTGGCTAAAGGGATCAGGGGGTATGGAGAGAAGGCAGATACAGGATACTGAGTTGGATGGTCAGCCATGATCATATTGAATGGCGGTGCAGGCTCGAAGGGCCGAATGGCCTCTACTCCTGCACCTATTGTCTATGTTTCTATGTTTCTATCTCCATCACTTTTGGGAAAACAAACCCAGCCTGTCCATCACTCATAGAGTCATAGAATGATACAGTGTGGAAACAGGCCCTTCAGCCCAACTTGCCCACACCGGGTACATTTCCCCAACCCAGGGGTTACATTTGTTGATTCAGGATTTGTACATATTTTTTCTCATTGGCTGGCTGTGTTTGGTTCTGGTATCCCGGTATCTGTTCATCTGTTACCCTAGGGGGTATACTTACCCCCAGGTTGGGAACCCTTGTTCAAGAGAGATTCAAGATACATTTAATTGTCACATGTGCCAGAGGGAGCTAGATTGTGTTGGAGACGGCTTCGAACAGTGGAAGACAGCTGAGTCAGCAGCGTTAGGATTACCACACATGGCTGGTGTGGATTTCACAGTGGAATGGTAAGGAAAGTCAGCATCGTCACTGTCTTAGACACTAAATAGTCGCCCTGCACACATCCACCCACCAAATGCCCCAGCTAAGCATTCACCAGTTCTAAATGTTTTCTGTAGAAACAAGGAACTGCAGATGCTGGTTCACTCAAAAAGATACAAAGTGGTGGAGCAACTCCGAGGGTCAGGCAGCTTCATGTTTGGAACCTTTTTTTAAATGTTTTTTGTTGCCTCTATGGCCTCTCTGTCTCTGCAACAGAGACCCACAGCGCCTGTGTATGTGTCTACGAATCATAGACAACATGTACTTGGCTATTTGTGTGTGGCTGCCTTTATTGTCCACGTGTCAGTGCGTGTACGTGTGTGTGTCTGTGTGTGTGTGTGTGTGTGTGAGTGAGTGTGTGAGCGTGTATGTGTCTGTGTGTGTGTGTATGTATATGTGTGTGGCTGTGTGTGTGTGTGTGTGTGTATGTGAGAACGAATGTGTGAGTCTGTGTCTGTGTGTGTGCGTGTGAGTGTGTGGAGTTGTGTGAGTGTGTGTGTGTATGAGTGTGTGTGTGTGTGTGTGTGTGTGTATGAGTCTGTGTGTGTGTGCGAGTGTGTGAGTGAGTGTGTGAGTGTATGCGGGTGTCTGGGTGGAGTTGTGTGTGTGTGAGTGTGTCTGTGTGGAGTTATATGTGTGAGTGTGTGGAGTTGTGTGAGTGTGTGTGTGTATGAGTGTGTGTGTGAGTGAGTGTGTGTGTGTGTGTGTGAGTGTGTGGAGTTGTATGTGTGAGTGTGTGGAGTTGTGTGTGAGTGTGTGTCTCTGTCTGTGAGCCGCTGTTGGAACCGCTCCAGCTAAAGCCACTAAGCGCTGCCCCAGGGGGGCACCTGAGTGGAAGTGGGAAGATGCGAGGAGGAGCGACCTCGGGGCCGGGCTGATGTCAGCCGCTGGATATCCTTCAGGTCGCCATGGTAATTCCATTACCAAAATCAATGCAGGAGGATGTTGGAGCATGGCAGTGGCTGACCCGGCCACCCAGCTCCCTCCCCTCGCGGGACAGTGCCAGCCCGTGGCAGTGAGAACAAGATGTTGCAGCCTCTCGGCCCGTCTCTCTCTGCTCTCCTCTGACAGTCCCCAACTAAAGCTGCAACTCGGCGCTGGCCAAGCGCTGGCTACACCATGGAGTTAATAGCAGTGGCCGTGGTCATCGTCTTGTTCATCGGAGTTCTCCGGCAATTCGGCATCTTGGAGCCCATGTCCATGGAAGGTAGGAAGGCTGGGGCAGTGGCCGGGGTTGTACTGTAGTGGCCGGGGTTGTACTGTAGTGGCCGGGGCGCCGGGGCACTGGGGCAGTGGCCGGGGTTGTACTGTAGTGGCCGGGGCGCCGGGGCACTGGGACACCGGGGCTGGGGCTGGGGCAGTGGCCGGGGTTGTACTGTAGTGGCCGGGGCACTGGGACACTGGGACACTGGGACACTGGGGAGGGGGCACTGGGGCAGTGGCCGGGGCTGTACTGTAGTGGCCGGGGCACCGGGGCACTGGGACACTGGGGAGGGGAGGGGGCACTGGGACACTGGGACACTGGGGAGGGGGCACTGGGGCAGTGGGGAGGGGAGGGGAGGGGGCACTGGGACACTGGGGCACTGGGACACTGGGGAGGGGAGGAACCAGACCAAGGTTTACTTCCACACACGTTCCTTAGCAATGGAACTTGGACTGCAAGGGCAGTCAGACCCTTCGGCCCGCATCCATTGACCTCCCATGCTATGACTCAGCTACACCCCCCCCCCCCCCTCGCTGGCTGCGGGAAAGAGTTTTAGAGAGATCGCGGGAGGGTTCAGGCGAGGAGACGGACGCGAACACGGGGAGGGCACAGACGCTGATTCATGTCATGGGAGGTTTATTGCTGGGGGGAGAGATGGAGAGAGGGGGGGAGAGATGGAGAGGGGGAGGGAGAGTAGGAAGAGGGGAGAGAGAGAGAAGGGGAGTTGGAGAGGATGGGGAGAAAGGAGGAGAAAGGGGGGGAGAGGAGAGAAAGAGGAGAGGGAGGGAGAGAGGGGAGGATCTGGAACTCAGGCTGAGCGCAGGGACGTCCCCACATTCACACAGCCCCCACACGCACAGTGGGGTGAGAGAGAGAGATCTGCGAGGCCCGCTGTTTATTAGTACAGGCGCGGCGGGCCGAAGGGTCGCATTTTCTCCCCCCCCCCCCCCCCCCCCCACACACACACACACACACACACTTGCAGGGCAGTGCGGACAGTAGATTGTACATTGCATTTGCATAGCG